>NW_026694658.1:600000-865000 GCF_021218885.2 Marmota monax | reverse complement strand
GGGGATGTCTACACCCACCACAGTTCCTTTCTCCTCCACTGGATCGAGGCTGGGGGGGGAAGAAAACAGGCAACGGGGGTAGGGAGCGGGGGCTGGGTCTTTCTATCCATCAGGGAACAAAGACTGACCAAGGAGGGCCTCGTTGGAATGGCCACCTTCTCATTTGTAAGACGGAGCCAATGGTCCCCGCAGCCAGGACCACGTGGTGGCTAGAGAGCACGTGATGGGAGCGTATGTGAAGGTGCCTCACACCCTCTCTGTAGAAAGGGGAAGAAAGCCAACAGTTTGAACTGCTCAGTCCCAAGTTGATCTTGTCCCAGATTAAACGTGTGTCCAGGGGGTCGTCGTCTATTGTGAGTTCCTGTACCTGGCCTGCCTAGTCATTTGTTGCATCCCCTGGGTTCCCTCTTATGACCCAGAGGTCCCAAGAGGCCCAGAGAATGGGAGGGACTTGGGCCCCATAAACACTCTGCTGAGGTGGCCGAGCAGAGCATCTCCACAGACTGGGCAGAGGGGAACCAAGTGCATTGAACATGCCTCACACAACATCCTGCCAGGGCTTTGGGGGCAGAAGGCAGAGGTGCTGCATGCGGGAGGAACTTGGAGTGGGTACAATGCTTGAATAAGGTGGGCTCTGGAGCCAGGCAACCTGATTTAAATCGCTGATCTGCCTGTTGACTACTGTGTGACCTTGAGCAAGCTGCTTTCCCTCTCTGGACGCGACTTCCCCTCCTCTGTAAGTGGGGTAATAATAGTACTTCCCTCCCATGATCATCAGTGCAAAGCAGGTGCTCTAAGCAAGCTGTGCTCTGAGGGAGTGCCACCAGGCTGGGAAGGGCTGATCTAGACTGGAGATGTGTGAGAAGTGAGGCAGCTGACTCAACCGTGTCCCCCACTCCTCCCCAACCCAGGAGCTTCTCCCATATGCCCCAATCTGAATTGCAAATAGCCTTCCCTTCCCCTCCGCTCCAGCTGGAGACAGCTGAGTCCAGAGATACATCCCTGCCAGAGTAGGTTGCCCTCAGCCTTGCTCTGTCTCAAAGGGTCTGCAGGAGGAGCCCTCAGACCAAGGCCCCTGTCCAGCAGCCTGGGAAAGAGTCAGCAAGGCCCCATTAGAACGGTCCAGTCTGGCATTCAAGGCCTACACAGCCGGCTCCACATTCTTTCTCTGCTCCCCATTCCCATTCCCTTCTGCATAGGCTCAACCAAAGTCCTATGAATACAGGGAAGGTAGGGATTAACAGTGCCTGGTAACAGGCCTGGTTTTGGCTATACTCCCCACAGCCCGATACCCTGTGTGCTGTCGATAGTCTCATTATACAGATGGAAAGACCGAGGCTCAGAGAGGTTCCATAGCTAGCAAGTGGCAAAACCTAGCTCTTAAGCATTACTCTATCCTGCCACAAAGCAAATCCTGTACAAAATCCATAGCAGAAATGGAGCACGGGCCAGGAACTATATAAAAGAAGCTTCTAGAGGGAGGTCACTCATTCACTGATAGGATATTTGCAAAGCACCTATAGGATATTTGCAAAGCACCTACTAGGTGCTATGCACTCGGAGACAACAATAGGGATGCTGAGAGCTGCGTGGTTGATAACATTAATCAGTGATATCGTGGAAACAATCGCTGGCATTTCCTGAGCTCCTTCCATGGGTCCTCAGTTGTCTTGTTTGCAGGGCTCTAATCCTGTGGCAGCCCTGCTCCCTGCCAGGCAGGCATTAGCGTTATTATCACTTCACAGATGAGCCCACTGAGGCACAGAGAGCCAAGTGTCTAAAGCCACACAGAGCCCAAGCATCCACGTTTAGGTTCTCAGAACCTGAACCAGACCTGTCTTCCTTTGAATAGTGACAGCAACAATGATGATATTGTCTAGTATTTTGGGCTTCTTTCTGTGTGCCCCTCCGCTAAGCAGTCAAATGGCAATGGGATCCAGGTGTCACGATCATTTCCAGCTTACTGATGGGGAAACTGAGGTTTGGAGGTCAAGTAAACTATCCAGGGTAATGCAATGAGTATAGAGGGCGGTCGAGACTGGAACCCAAGTCCACAGACCCACATGCCTTCTATTTCAGCACAATGCCCCCCAAGGAGCAGCTGTCCGGAGTAGGCAGTTTAGCAACAAGGGCCTTATTCTCTCTCTCTGAACTCCTGCAACAGCCTCCTGCCATGACTTCTCTAGTTTTTTCCCAACTCAACCCTTGTTCCTGGTCCATCCGTACCCTGCTGACCACCCTACTACCAAGGGGTGGAGGTGGCTAGCTGTCCACCAAGTCATGATCCACCCTCTAAAGGGGAACTACCCCTGGAAGGCACTGCCCTGCCGGGTCCTACCTGAGGCCTGCATTTGAGGCTGCGCAGTGAAGTCTCCCCAGTGGCACGTGGGCAGAAATGATGCGCGCTGCTGGGGGCCAAGGAGATTAAGAAGCAGCTGCACTTCTCCACCCTCTCCTTTTCCCTGTCCAACAGCCGGAAGTGAGGGATTCTAGGACCTTCCAAGCTTCCTTACCCTGAAGGGTTGTGATGAACTAAAGTTCCCTTCATGACCTAGAGAACTTTCACAGTCTGAATCCTACAGCCTTCTCAATGTCATCTCTCAACACCATCCTTACCTAAGACAGTTTTCATAATAACAGCCTCACTCTCCCCAGCACAGCATGTTCTTCGTATTTGTGGGTGTCTGTACATACTGATCCCCCTGCCTGAAACCCCAGCCTATTCTCTTTTTAGAAAACTCCTATTCATCCTTCAAGACCCATTTTACATATGACCTCCTCACTGATACCTTCTGTAGCAGAGGAAATTGCACCCACAGACACTCTCACAATTGCACTTCTCAGAGTATATTGTAATCACTTGTTCCTATCTATGACTCTCTGACCAGACGGTGGACTTCTTCAGGGTTAGACTTGTGCCCATGATTTAAAATATATATATATTTTTTTTTAGTTGCAAGTGAACACAATACCTTTATTTTATTTTTACGTGGTGCTGAGAATCGAACCCAGTGCTTCCTGTGTGCTAGGCGAGCACTCGACCACTGAGCCACAAACTCAGCCCCCCCCCATATTTTTTTTATATCATTAATGGTTCCCAAGATGCTTACAACATAGAAAGTGTTCAAAAAAAAAAAAGAATGTGGATAAACTGGTGAACAACATACAACATGAAGTATAAGGTTTATGCTCTGAGCTCTGCAGGACTTAGCCCTAGAAATAAATCCCTCTACATAGATGAGCTAGGAAGTCTATTTCCTGCCCTTAAGTGGGTTTTTTTTTTTTGCTTTGTTTTGTTTTTGTTTGTAGCAGGAATTGAACCCAAGAGCACTTTGCTACTGAACCACATCCCCAATCCCCCAGTCTTTTTTTTTTTTTTTGACAGGGTCTCACTAAGTTGCTTAGGCCCTCTCTAAATTGCTGAGTTCAGTCTTGAACTTACAATCCTCCTGCCTCAGCCTCCGAGTTGCTGGAATTATTGGTGTGTGCTACCATGCTCACCTTGTTTCCTGCCCCTAAAAGAGAAAGTATTTGATTGCAGGAGAGAGAGAGAGAGAAACCCAGGGGCCCAGAGGGAAAACCAATCTCATGTTCTTTCTTGTCTAAAGTCCTCAAAAGCTCCTCTCATGACTGAACCCTGATGATCCCTTGGGGGCTCAATCCTGAAACAGAGGAGAGAGTGGAAGAGAAATAAATTCTAGATTTAAGCTGATTCACTTATCTGCTTCACGGCTTATTGGGAGCAGAAGGCCTGGCCTGGCCTCATCTTCTTCCCAGATAATTATGGATTCTCTCCAGAGTTAGAAAGGCCTGGGCTCAAATCTGGTCCCACCACGACCCATGCTCACATCCTCTGGGTTAAATGGGGAAATACCACCTAACCCACAGGATTGCTATAAAAAACCTAGATCCTTCCTTACTGTTGATGTGGACTTTTTTTTTCTAATCTGAGAATGGGTCTCCCAGCCATTTGGGTCTGGGAACCAAAGCATCCTACCCTCCTCCTTCCTCATCCCCACCTCCTCCTGTGGGTGGGGTATTCTGTTTCTCCAAGAATCTCAGAGCTTTTACTGAGTCTGTGATGGAAATTGTGTGTGTGTGTGTGTGTAGGTGTGTATGTGTGTGTGTGTGTGTAAATTTTTTTCTCCCACCAAGTTGTGAGGATGGGCAGGGCAGAGTTTCAAGTAAAGAGACAGTTCAAGACCTAGAGAGATAAGGAAGATAAAGCAGCGGAGGGTGGGGAGACAGAACCAAAATATATAAGGAGCACAGAAGAAAGACGGACAAAATGAAGAAAGAGCAAGAAAAAGAAAGAAGCAGCCCAAGTGGAAAGATTCACCCACAAAAGAGAGTGGGTCCCCCACCAGTCCTGCAGGGGAGGACAGAGACAAGTGAAACCCAGGACCCCCAGCTGAGCAACACTCACTTCAGCCCTTCAGCCCGGGGTGCTCTGCTGCTGAGCAAGGAAAGCCTCCTCGCCCGCATCTGGATGAATTTGATATTCAATCAATGAAGATTAACTCGCCCAAGGTAAGGGGGCTTTCACATCCATAAGGAAGTCAAATACGATTATGCAGATGAGAAAATTATCCTGAGATGAGGAGCGGCTGGTATATGATAATTATGTGAGAGGGTGGACTCCCCCACTGATTAGCATATCTCCAAGACCAGGCTGAGATGAAGGAGGCAGGGATGAGCAGAGGTGACCAGGAAGCCCACCCGGAGAAGTTGGTCAGACACATCTGGTCCCTGATGTCCTTCTCGAATGAAGAGGACACTTCGCTTGGGCCAGGGAGGATGCTAAGGCATGCCTTGGTCCTGCTGTGTCTGTTTCAGCTCCTTGGATCAGCTGGCTTTGCTCTCAAAAGAGACAGCGTTGCAGAGCAGGGCTCCTCCAACCTTGACCTGAGCTGGATCCCCAGGAGACCCTCCTGCGCTGCAGGCTGGCTCTGTGCTCCTGGGTCTGGGGTGAGGTCCTGCAGCGCTCACATGTGTCCAGCTGATGCTGGTCTCAGGCCACAGCTTGAAGGGCCTCAAGAGGTTCTCGGCCCATTGCACATTAGAGTCACCCGGGGAGTGTTAAAAACCCACCAGGGCCTGGGCCCCACTGCAGACCAATTACATCAGAGTCTCTGGAGAAGAGCCTAGATGCTATATTAAAAAAAAAAAAAAAGATGATTCTAGGGGGCTGGGGCTGTAGCTCAGTGGTAGAGCGCTCGCCTAGCACGTGCAAGGCCCTGGGTTTGATCCTCAGCACCACATAAAAATAAATAAATGAAAAAAAAAAAAAAGATGATTCTAATGCTTAGGCAGGGTAGAGAGCCCCTGACCTGAATGATGCCTAGGATCCTAAGTCCATCCGTCTATTCCAAGTCTCCAAGAGCCTTCAGGCCCCAAGCCCCTCAAGCTGTAGACAGGACTGGGACTGGGCTAGGGGCAAGGAAGATGAGAGAATGGAGTGAGTAACCCAAACAGGACCCTAACAGGACCACTGAAATCAGCTATTGTGTATAGAACACTGACTGTGGCCTGACCCATAACTGAAACTAGTGTCATCTTAATTGCACTCAGAGAGGAAAAGTGATTTTCCCAAGAGTGGAGTGAGGATTTGAACCCAGCTTGGTCTGTCCCCAAAGCACAAGTTCTTTCCACTCTGGCCGTCCCCTCTCACCCACAGGGGAGGGGTCTTTGGGGGTAAGCTTCCCAAGGCAGTTAGAGTCTGGAGCCAGGCCCTGAGGTCTGAGCTAGAGGGTTCCACCTGGCCTGCTATGCCTGAGGCCCTTGCTCTCAGGTGGAGAAGAGTGAGATGAAGAAGGGCTTAGGAGTCAGACAGCACTGAGTTCAAATTCTGTCTCATTAGTGACCTTGAGGCAGACATTAATCTTCTCCGAGTGTCTGACAGGGCCCTCTTTGGCCAACGGGGATGGTAAGACCAACTTTAAGGGCTGCTAGGAAAAGGAGATGAGGTCAGATGAGGAAGATGATCTTCTTCTAGGGGCTGGAGGTTGGCTGAGCCAGGGCTCGAAGGTTCTACGACCCATAACTCCTACTCCCACCCTCAGAGCCCTGGAGCCCCATCTCGCTGGGGCTTGGCCCGGTTGCCAGAGGTTTTGGTGTGATACCGAGGTTAACCCAGTGCTTCCAGAGTGGCTTACTGGGAATGGACTTGTAACCGCCATAGCCACCCTACTGCCCCTGTCAGTCACTCCAACAAACAGCAACTGGGAGCTGGGGCCCACGAGGCACAAGAGGTGGGGGGCAGGCCTACCTTGTGTTTCTATTTCCACATCACTCCCCAGGAACTCCCCTGCCAGCCAGGGCAGTTGGGGACGGGGGTGAGGAGAGGAAGAAGAAAAGAGAAGAAAGGGGTCTACACTGAGAGACGCTGGAAGCGGATGCATCTGTGACTCTGTCTTCCCTCCCCGTGTGTCCGTGTAGGTGTGCGTGCTCTGAGCCCTGCATGAATGCATCACGATGACTTTGTGCCTGTGCCTGCTGTGGAGTTGTGTGTCTTTTGCTCTGTATACACACACCTGTCCCCATGTGATGCATGTATGCATCTGGATGTGTGAGTCAGGGTGCCATCTCCGTGTTCCCGTTGTCTGATGGGAATCTATCAGTATATGATGAGTTGTGCATGCTGTTTAAATGGGAGAAAGTAGGCATGTATGGGTGTGTCCGAGTGGCTGCGTACCCATGTGTGTGGGAAGATCTAGGTGAGTGTATATTAGCGTGGAAGGATGAGTGAGTGGCATGAGTGTGCATATGAGTGTGCCTGCATCCGTGTGGGTGGCTGCCAGTGTATCTTGGGGTTGTGTGTGTATAGATGGGCATGGATCAGGATGGGGCTGGAGGGGGAAAACCCTGGGTGTGCTCATTACCCTGCGTACCTGTGGTGGAGGGGATGTGTGTGTGTTCCTGTGTGTCCGGGCAGAGCATTAGCGTGAGGGGACAAGTATTCTGCATGAGACTGAGTGAGGACATAGTAGTGTGGGAGGTGTATTTGTGTGTGTGCATTTCTGTGAGTGTGGATTGCTGTATGTCCGTGTGCGAGGAGTGTCCCTAGCTGCACAAATCATGGTGAGGGCATCCCTGAGTGTCTCTAAGGTAGGGCGCGTGGGTCTGTGTGGGGTGAACCGGAGCGTGTGTGTGAGCGCCTGGGTGCATCTCTGTCGATCGGCACCTCTCCAGCTTGGCTGGGCTCTGGCACTGTAAATCCATCAACTCCGCATGATTTTGTCAATGCTGACAGCTAACTTCAACATGACGACAAATCTGGCCCCAGAGGATATTAAGCAAAGACACATGAGCCTATAATTTTCTGCTTCCACGTGTGAGATGCTATAATAATCAAAAGAAAATGAGTTTCTAACTACCCCCGCTCTTTGTGCTGCTGCTTTCATGCCGGCTGCACTAATTGAATCACCCAGCACCACTGTATCAATGGTAACTTGGGTATTGGGGGGTAATCAGGCGTGTGGGGGGGACCAGCTTGGAGAGGTGCGGGGGCTTTTGTGAACGTCCCATCTGCCTCGTGCACCAAAGCTGCCCGCCCGCATTTGGCTGGACAAGCGAGTGACTGAAGGGCAGCCCCCCACCCAGGGGAGGGTCTGGGAGGGGAGGCCTGGGGGAGGGGGCACCTGTACCCAGATGCTGCAGCCCAGGCCCCTTGGTCCCAGAAGGAGAACTGTGCAAAAATAATAGGGATTCAGACTTTGGAAGTGGGCCTACCTGGGTTCAATCCTGGCTGACAGCCCTTATGTCATTTGACCTCTGGGGTTTGGTTTCCTCATGTAGAAAATGGCACAACCTGTCTGCCCCACGGGGTGTGGAGGACCAGTGAGAAAACACAGATTAAGCACCCTTGGTGGCACCACAGAGAGCAGGCACTTGGAAGTTGTCCTTATTTTTGCCAGTGCCGAGTGCTGACTGTGCTCTACCTTGCCTCATCCGCTGGTCTCCGCAGAGAACGAATCCCATTTGATCTCTGAAGAAGCTGAGGCTCGGAGAGACTAAGGAATTTAACCACTTGAGAGAGACACGAGCTCTCTCTAGAAACAATGGTAGTGACTTGGAACAGGACGTGTATGTTTCCAAAAAGGGACGAGGAGTCAGTCCCTGGTGGCTTCTAGGGGTCCCCTGATAGTCCTCTACTTCAATAAAAATTCTAGTCATCTACCCTTCCAGCACCTACCATGGAGCACCCACTGGTATTAACTAGCATCACCCTACCATCCACTTAAAATGAAGAAACATGATTATCCCTGTTCTACACATGAGCAGTCTGAAGCACAGAGAGGCTAAGTAACTTGCCCAAGGTCCCACGGTTGGAGGAATTAGGCTTCAAACCTTGGAAGTCTGTCTCCATAGTTTTCATATTGATTCACCACCTGTTCTTCTTAGACTTCAGCTGTATCTTATTCTCCCTTTTGCCCTCAAAAGTCTTCTACCTGAATCTTTTCTTTGTCTCCATGAGAGATCCTGCCTGTATCCATAGGGCTTCTTTCTGAAGTGAGACTCCAGAGTGGGATGGAAATTCCTCCATCCCCAGCCTCCTTGTGCACCCCCACATCCACATGAGAGATGACCCTCATGTCATTCTTCAGCTCATGTCTCCACCTCCCATCAGACCCCAAGCTTTTTTTTCCCCCACTACTGGGGATCAAACCCACTACTGGGGATGCTCTATCATTGAGCTTTTATTTTTTTATTTTGAGGGAGGGTGATGCTAAATTGCTGAGGCTGGCCTCAAACTTGTGATCTTCCTGCCTCAGTGGCTGGGGATGACAGTTGTGTGTGCCATCACACTCAACTAAAAAGCAAATTTTCAGGAATCAGCTGTCATATATCTGGAACTGGATGGAGAACTGGAGGCTTCAAAGAGGATATTAGTGTAACTCCCCACTTTTGTAGAGCAAAGCTTAGAGCAGTAGCAAGGATTTGGAGGTGGGCAGATTGTTGCTGAAGATGTCTGTGAGATTCAATTTTCACAACTATGAGATAGGGACAATTTCCTTCCTAAGATCAGAAAAAGGCAAGGATATCTGTTCTTACCACACCTATTTTGCACTACATTGGAGATCCTAGTCAGTGCAATAAGACAAGAAAAAGAAAACACATACAGATTGGAAAGGAAAAAAAAAGAACTCTTTACAAACAACATGAGCATCTTCACAGAAAACTCTAAGTATCAGGGGAAAAAAGGTACTAAATCTATTAAGTTTAGCAAAGTTGCAGGATCAGAGGTTAATATACAAAAATCAATTCTATTTCTACATACTAACAATAAACAATCAGAAATTAAAATCAAAGAGGAAGATTAATCCCATTTTGCAAGCTTTCTGGTAGAAGTTTTAAAAAAAGTAATAATTATCTAAAAATATCAGACTTGGGTGCTTCCTGATGAGGTTTCTTTAGAGGGAAAGAAGGAAAGAGGCTGGCAGAGAATCACACCCAACACCCTCCTGTCTGTGTCACAACCACAGAGAAGGAGCACTTCTGATATGTCCTCAATAGTTGTGCCAGTTACAAATCTTGGGGCTTTATCCACAAATGTAGGGGAACAGCAGACAGGAAGGTATTTATCAAACTCCAGGGCTCTCCAGGAATGTGTTGCCATGAGCACATGAATACTGTCCACCACGTGGGCTACCCGAGAAGAAAATGAGAGCCACAGCCTGCACGAGCTCCCCCTTCCTCTCCCTCCATACTCCTGTACTCAATGCAATCTAGCAAATCTTAGGCCATTTGCAACCTGGATCATGTCCAAAGGAAATCCTAACAGCTTCCAAAAGCACTGATTGGCAATGAAGCTTCTGCCTCTCTTGAACAGGCAGCAATATGGGAAAGGAAATTACACTACACACCAGACCGCAAAGCTTTCTTAAAATCCTCTCAGTCCTGACTTTCCCCAAAGTCCTATCTATCACTACATTCCCACCACTCTCTATTTTCCTTTGTCTCCTCCTAAAACTCCAGCTCTGCCTTCTTCTGCCTCCACCACTTACCAACTGGATCCATTCTATTCTGCTGCAGTTTTTGCCTCTATAAACTTATAATTTTTTTTTTTTTTGGTTCTTGGAATTGAACCCTGGGACCCTTTACCACTAAGCTATATCCCTAGTCCCTTTTATTTTTATTTTGAGCCAGGGTCTCGCTAAGATGCTAAGGCTGGCCTCGAACTTTTGATCCTCTTGCCTCAGTCTCCCAAGTCACTGGCGATTATGGGCATGTACCAGTACTCCCAATTTATACTTTCTTTCCTTTCTTTTTTTCTTTTCTGGGGGGGTGTACCAGGGATTGAACTCGGGGACACTTGACCACTGAGCCACAACTCCAGTCCTATCTTGTGTTTTATTTAGAGACAGGGTCTTGCTGAGTTGCTTAGTGCCTTGCTTTTGCTGAGGCTGGCTTTGAACCTGTGATACTCCTGCCTCAGCCTCCCAAGCTGCTGGGATTAGAGGCGTATGCCACCATGCCTGGCCCAATTTATGCTTTCTTGAATAAAGCTACTTCCACTTTGAATCTGCACATAGTCACCTGATCAGCTCAGGTGTGGGAACGGGGGAGAAGGAAGACTGCAAGTATTTACACCTTCATATCCTTGTTCTGACCTCATCAGAAGTCCTCAAGTAGGGGGAAGGCACATAGAGATGCTACACCACACACGGTGATACTCCTCCATACCACAGTGACACTCCTCAAGGCTGGTGTGAGCTACTACAGATGCAAAGAGGAGTTCCAATTCCTTCATCAGGGGCTTCAGAAAGAGGGGACATTGAACTACCCTTTGAAGGACCCATTAGGCAGTCAGCTGGCAGGGGACAGAGAAGAAAGAAAAGGAATGGACAATGAATTACACTTCACCACCTGACACTTTGCATCCATTGACTTATTTCCCACCCACTGCTGGGTAACAGAAGTCTTGTCAGGTGGGTATATATTAATCTTCCCATTTTACTGAGTTGAAGATTGAGGCCCTATAGGAAAATGAATCTGAAAAAGGTCACCCAGAGAGTCTCTGATGTGGATAGGACTTGAATTCCCATCTGTCTGGCTTGGAAACCCTTATGGTGAAGAGGGGGAAGGGGTAGAACTTCATACAGCCCCAGTGGGGAGTGAGGTGGGTGTGGGACAGAAGATTCTGATCATTGGATATCTGGGTAAACAGAAACAGTAAGATGCAGATTCCAGTGAACAGCATACCACCATTTATGGAAAAGGCAGGAAAGATTATACTTATTTGCTTATTTTTGCATGAAAGATCTCTGTAAGGAAACCCAAGAATTTAGGGACTTTGGGGGAGAGGAATAGGAAGGACCATAGAAGTAATGGGACATAACTTTTCCTATCCTTGTGTATGAATACACAACCAAGGTAACTCTGTACCGTGTACAACCACAGAATGGGGTCCTAATTAGAATAAGTTACACTCCATGTGTGGCAAAAATACATTCTACTGTCATGTGTATCTAAACAAAACAAATAAAATAAGAATTTGGGGGACATTGTTTGTCCTTGGAATGAGAACAAGGGAGTATGAAAAATGGGGGCTGGGGACAGGGGTGGAGGGAGACATCTCACCCTCCCTTTAAAGCTTTTTGAAATTTGAACCATGTGAATGTCCTATTCAAAAAGTACCTAAATTGTTCTAAAAAGAAAAATAAATAAGCATTACACCGAAACATTAAAATTCAAAATAAAACAGTTCCCAACCGTGACCACGTACTTGAGGGTCACCTCTGGGTTCACGCTGTGACCCACTTTGAAGCCTGGCTCTTCAGAGACGGGTGTGTACGGGGCAAGGGGGAGAGAGCCCTGGTGGGTCCAAGTCATCAGCAAGGCCCTCGCCGGCTGCCACCGAGGACTCCCTCTGTCCTCTGATGGGTGAGGGGCTGTCAGACGGAGGAGGGGGCTGCAGGAGAGACAGAGAGACGTCCGAGATGGGACGGGACATTTGGGCAGTTGGGGCCGATTTGTCGCCATTTTCACGGGCAGACTTGCGAATTAAGTGGCATGAAATTGAGCACAGACCAGGTTCTCCCCCAGAGACGGAGCAGCCCCCGCCATGGAGGGGAGGGGGCGAGGGGGCGAGGGGGCGGGGGCGAGAGGGGTGGCCCCGCCACGCTCGGCTGCTTCTGGGTGCAGATGGAGGAGAATGGAAGGGGGCTGGGCTCAGCTCCACCTCCCCGCCCTCAGCTCTCCTCAGACAAGCCCAGGGTCTGCCAGACCCCAGCCACCGGCTGAGCCTGGACGGGCTTCCTTGCACCCAAGTGCCCCTGGGAGTCAAGGTTGGGGGTAGCAGCCAGGAAGGAGCCCCACTTGGAGGGTCCCTTAGATTTTTTTTTTTTTGCTGATCTCAGCATCTCTCTGCTGCCATTTTGCTTGGTAACCAGGAATGGAAAGAAAGGGAGGCTGAGAGTCTGGCCCTGCCTCAAATGGGTGGAGACGGAAGTTTTTGTGCTAAGAGGTGAAGGAAGCAAAACATGTATTGGAGAAATTTGGAGGACTTAGTTTGGGTCCTAGTTTGGTTTCTTTGTGACCTTCTCTTTTCCGTCCTTAGTACTGGGGATTAAACCCAAGGAGGCTCCGCCAATGAGCTACATCCCTCCCAAATCACTGGGATTATAGGTGTGCACCACCCGGCCAAGCATTTAGCCATTTTTGCACCTCCATCTCTTCATCTGTAATACTAAAGACAACAGCCCATGCCCAGGGCTGTTCTAAGGATCTTGAGCACTTTGTAACAATTCATTTGATCTGGATAATACCTTATGGAGTAGCACCCTTATCAGTTACACCCCCATTTTACAGATGAGATAACAGATCATCCAGCCTGTGAGTAGTGAAGATGGCATTTGCTGTTTAGCCTTCTGCTACCTTAGGGACTGGAGGGGGAAATTAAAGGAGATAATGAACATTTATAGTTTTACACATGGTGCATGTGTAACCAGCGTTGGCTGCTGTCTACACGGCTCCACTTGACCTTTAGTGGGGGACAGGAAACTCAAATGCAAAATGTTAGAACTAGAAGAAATAATCCAGATCCCCTAGTTTTACACTCTCATGGCCTTGCAAGATGGAATACAGGTCATTTGCAATGTGACTGACACAAAGTCACGCACGTGCTCTGGGCTAGGTAACTGGAACCCTTGCTCTCCAGTCTCCTGAGGACACCCCAGGGCTTTGGAGTGAACATAGCTTGGAATTGCAATTCCCCTGGGCACCATGGGCCCCCGCGTTCTCCCCAGGCAGAAGGGAGACCTCCCCTGGGTGGGAATGACAAGAGAAGTCTAGCAACCTGGGCACCTCCTCCTGGGCAAAGCTTTGCCCTACAATTAGGAAGAATGTGTCTGCCTCAGCGCCAAGCCCAATGAGCCCAGGAAAGCCATGAAGAGGCCCGCAGGTGGCCAGGGGGAGGACAGGCCCCATGGTGCTTAATAGGACCTAATCTCTGCCAGTGTTGTTGGAAATGAAAATGAAAAACAGCCACGATTTTGTGGCTTAAAAATTAGCATGTGTGCCTACATCGTAAGCCCCTGGCCTGCATTACCATACAGATTTATCCCAGGCCCAGCACGCAGCCAAAATATGTAATTACACACAGGCGCAGGGTGGGAAAGTTGCTCTCCTCTTTGCCATCTATATTATATGGATTTTTTTTTAATGAAAGCTAGATCTGGACTTTTGTGAGGGACCCATTTCAAGAGGGATGCTGCCCATGGTATTTGAGGAAAGGGAGGGTCTTGGTCCCACCAGCAGTATATATTGGGGGCGAGATATGCATAGACATGCCAACTTATGAGCATCTTCCTAAGCTGGGGGAATGAAGGGCAGGGAAGGGAAAGCCTTGTTATAAAGTACTGTGCTCCCTACATTCCAGGTCCCATGCAGTGTGCTCATATACAGTCACGTATCACTACAATGAGATGTGTTCTGAGAAATTTGTTATTTGTTAATTAGTTGTTGTTATGTGAACATTATAGAACATACGTACAAAAACTAAGATAAACAGGATTCAGTGGGAAATATAATCTTATAGGATCACCATGGTATATGGGATTGACCAAAGCACATGACTATATATTCTCTCCTTTAATCTGCACAAGAAACCTGAAAAGTAGGTATCCTTGCCCCACTTGAAAGATGAGGAAACTGAGGCTCATAAATGACAAAGCCCAGCATTCAAACTCATGACCCCAAAGTCTGTGTTGCTTCCAATATGCTACATATGGCCCCCAACTTCAGTAGGTTGTCCTGATTGATGAAAACAGACCTTAGTTGAAGTCATTGGCAGAGGGAAAATGGGGTTATGGATGCAGGAGTTCAGTATTCAAATACGAAGATTGAAGGGAATCAGGGTCTTTCCAAAGGGGCTGAGGATAGGAAGAGAAAGAAAAACAGAGATACCAATCAGTCCCCAAATTGACACATTAGTAGCTTCAATGAATGATTGATGGAATGAACGGACCAAAGCTCTAAAATAAAAATCAGTGTCCCTATTCAGGGTTGGATAGTAGATAATGTCAGGATACTGAGAGTGATTTAAAAATTCTATGTCCCAATATGGGATCAATGTCCCAGTTCAGAGTTGGATGGGAAAGAGAGTCAACATTTCAATGTAGGATCAATTTCCCAATGAAGATTTGGTCGAGGTCATCAACATCCAATGTGAGGATCGATGTCCTAATACAGAGTTGGTTGAAAGGAATCAATGTCCTACCATAGGGATGAGTAAGAAAGTTGACATCCCAATGTAGAGATCAACGCCCAGTGCAGAGTTGCTTAAGGGAAATCAATGTCCCAATGTGAGGATCAATGCCCCGATATCAGGATCAACGGCAGGCAGTGATCTACAAGGATGAATTTAACAGTCAATGTCCCAATGTGAGATCAATGATAGTCGAAGTCCCAGTCTAGGGATGAATGCATGCCCTGGGGTAGACACCGGCTTACCTCTATGGAAAACTGTAGCACACCTATCCACAATCTCTAGGCTTCCCTTTAGAGGGGAGGTTCTTCTATTATTAGCTCTAAAGGAACAGTCCCCAGGATGTCTAACCCTTTCCACCCCTTGACTAAGTGCTACATGCAGAATACTTGGGATGGGGTTGGTGTTCTTTCCCATCACGCCCAGCCTGTTACCCACAGTAGTCCCCTTGGGGGGCTCTCTTCTGCAACCTATCTCCAGACATAACTTGCAAGCAAATCCAGAGGATCCCACTAGCCCAGAAGAGGCAATATACTTCCCAGGGATTATTTCCTGCAGGGCGAACAGGGTTTGGGCTAATCCAGACACAGTCCAAACCAGTAGCAGGGAAAACGTAGTCACAACCAGCCATATTCTTACCCCATCGCCCTACTATGTGTCTAAAAACCACAGTTGTCCATGTTATTTAACTTCACATCTTGTCATTTGAATAATTGCTTCCCACATTTTACAGCTGAGAAAAAGCCAAAGCCCAGAAAATAAACTAGTTGGTCCTAGAAGAAGGACAGACATGAGATTGGAGCCCTGATCCTTCCTGCTCGCTCGGCCCTTTTCCAGCTGATTTAGGTTGGCGTGAAAAATCCCCCCAGCCCCTGCCGACAGTGCCCGACCCCACATGAGTGGGTTTGGGGAATGCGTCACAGAGTTTAGGCAAAGTGGTTCAAAACACCTCTTTCCCGAACTTTCGCTTTCCTACATCTTTCCCATCACCCCTCAGTGTCTGCTAAATTGAGAGACAGGATAAAGGCCCCTGTTGCTTTCCAGGGTTAGAGATCGAGTTGGAGGGTGAGATGGGAAAACCTCCCAGCCTCAGCTGCCCCAGGGGCTTAAGGGGAGGGTGTGATCTTTCTCTTGTTCAGACAAAGGCGGGGGCTGTGGCATCTGTCAGCCCGCTCTTGTGTCTCGCAGCTGCTCCGACAGTCAGACCCAAGGCAGGTGCCAGTTTGGGGAGGGAGGGGAACACCCGCATACACTCACACTTCATTTCTTCCCCTCACCCCCTCCCATGGTCGCATGTGATGCCTCCTGTTGCCCATCCACACCCCGACAAGCCCCCTGTACCCAAAAGACCCAGAGATTTCGGGACAAGACCCCCCAACCCATATGACCCACTGCCCCTCCCACATGTCCTTGTCCTGCCAAGTCCTTCTGCCAGCACCCTCAGGCACCTTTGCCCAGCCAAGGAGGAGCTAGGATGGTAGGGGGTGTCTGGCAGGAGAGAGGGGAGCAAGTCTTACTGGGGATGGGGGAGCTATCTGAAGACTGGGCTGGGAGAGAGGAAATACACAAACTCCAGAGATGAACAGACACTGATGTTGTGGGAGAGAGAGGGGGATCCCAGTGTACTGTCAGACTGTGTGGGGGTGTGTGTGTAAGCAATCACAAACACACGCCCAGACAGACACACAGGCACATCCATGTGTGTTTTTGCATACATACATGTGCGTATGCTCACACACACAGAGTCATGTGACATGTTGGAAAACTGTTTATAATAATGTCCCAACAGTCAGAGCTCTGTGCTCTCCGTCTTTCCAAAAATATTTATATACATATTTATTTCAATCACATCACCACCCCATTCCCCCTACAAAAAGAACATTCTTAAGGCAGCTGAGACTTCTCCATTTAGGCAAATTATTGTAAAATCTGCTATGGTCCACGTCTTATTTTTAATTCTATGAGCAGAGAGAATATGTCAAAGAGGGTGCGGTTGGGGTGCTGGGGAGAGTTTCCTTATTAACAGGATGATGATGCAAGAGGAAAAGAATAGTTCTAGGAAAGCTGCTTAGTAGGGGAAAATGTCTACGTTTTATACAAAAGATGTTTCCAGGCCCCTCCCTGGAGCGGTCCTCTTGACCTCTCTCTTCCTCCCCACTCCCAATCTCCCGGCCGCCTCCCTCTTCTGTCCCTGCCTGTCCCAGGCCTCTCCTCCACACCCCCCTGCAGCCCCCGCCCTTCCCTAGGGCCCCCTCCTCAGATGCAATCCCCCTGCTGTAATTTCTGGGGGAATTGCTTCATCTCGGGTGCAGATATATTTGTGTCAAGGTGCAGCTGCAGAGATAGCCTTCCTCTATGCATAGTAAGAGGGTTGCAGAGAGAGAGGTTGTGCCCAGAGCAAGGCCTTATCAGAGCAAGCTGCCTGCCATTTATCTGATTCCCCATCAAATAGGAAAACGGGCCTCAGGCTGCTGCTTCCACTTTCCTTGGGAAAGCCATGGGGGGAATAATAATTTACTCCAATCTTTTTGTTTCCACTGCTCACCTTCAGCCTGACACAACCCCGGAGTTTCTCCACTACCATCCTGCTCCCAGCTACACCAGCCTGGAGGGGTACCAGGTTGAGCCCCAGACCCCCAGGGGTCCACCCTGGGGACACCACCAGAAATGCCCTTGCTGGTTGAGTGGACCTTCATAATGGATTGGCATGAGCTGGAGAAGATACCCTTTGGCATCAGGGAGTATAGACACAGGGGAAGGGGGGATGCGGGAACCCAGCAGAGAGGTGGGAGGCTTGGTCTGGCTGCGGGGGGGTGGGGCCTGGCTTCCTTCCCAGCCCCCACACGTATGCAGATTCTCCATAAACATTGCACGTGTAAGTGTGCGTGTGTGAGCACATACTTGTGTATTTGTCAGAATCTACCCTACGAGCATCCTTGTATGTGGAGCTATCGGTGCCTTTATCTGTATGTGTCTGTCCATCTGTCTGTCTATCTGTGTCGGGAGTACAGATGAATGGAGGATGGGTGGGGGTGGATTTGGGTTCTGTGTCACAGACTCTGACCTCCCATCTCAGTTCACAATCCCAACAGCCAAGAACAAGCCCGAGACAGGATGACAGGGACTGTGTGAAAGAGAGTGAGCCGGGAGGGAGGGAGGGGTCCCAGCCAGACCTGGCGGCTGGTCATCTTGCCTTACCCTCCCTAGCGGAGCAGCTCCAGGGAGCAGCAGGCAGCCCATCTGGTACTGGAGCCGCAGAGAGGTGGATGGAGAGGAGGGGGCTGCTCCCCACAGGCCAGCTATAAATCACAGTTATGTGCCCAGGGGGCAGGGAGAAGGCAGGGGACAGGGGGCAGCCACAGCCGCACACGCAGGACGAGGCAGAGAGGCCAGGGTCAGGTGCGGCCGTAAATTGTCACCTAAATGCTTCCAAGCGAAGGCTAATCAGGGCAAAGTGACAGAACACACCCGGCCCCACCCGGCCCCAAAGGGCACACTCAGTGCAAGCACATACGTGCTCACAGATACAAAGGCACCCCGGACATGCTCTGCACACCACTGTGCATGCAAAGGTGTCACAAGCGTACCTGAATACACAAAGACACACCTGCTGACTGCTGCCCTGGGTGTCTGTGATCTCACACACACTTCCAAGCAGCTCTGTTCCCCCGATGTCCATTCATTCCCAGAGGCACAAATATCTACCTAATATACCCGGAGTCTGCGCACGTGCACCGGTGGACATGCAAAGTGGTGAACAGACAGACACACAGCCAGAGCATGTCCCAAATGGAAGGCCTGTGAACCCCCTGGAAGAAAGAAGTGGGAGCACTCAGTGGGATTGTTATGGCAGCCCTGGAAGATCAGCACCTTCGTCCCCTCTCAGCCTCTCCCTGGCTGGCCCTTGGAACCATTCAGCAGCTTCTTTCAGAAGTTCATCCCTCAGGGCTGGGGATGTGGCTCAAGTGGTAGCACGCTCGCCTGGCATGCGTGCCGCCTGGGTTCAATCCTCAGCACCACATACAAACAAAGATGTGTGTCCGCCGAAAAATTTAAAAATAAATATTTAAAAATTCTCTCTCTCTCTCTCTCTCTCTCTCTCTCTAAAAAAAAAATTAAAAAAATAAAAGTTCATCCCTCATCTGCAAAGAGCTCACAGTTTGATTGCTCACTGCTCCCATGCAGGAGTGAGGCTTGTTTGTGCCTTCATTCACCAGCACTTATTAAGTAAGTACCCTCTCTGCACCAAGCGCTGTGCTGGATGCCCGGGAAAGATGCCCCAAGATGAAGCGTGAAACCTAACAGAAGAGAGACGAGAGCCGATGATTAAAGCACAGGGGAATCCTTGCTACCAGAGAGGCCCATCCAGGGCAGGGCACAGAGGAGGAGAACAGGAAAGCCTTCTGGAGGAAGCCGTGTCCAAGCTGAGGCCTGACGACCAGACCTGGGAAGGTGAGCGAGAGGAAATGCCCAGCTCTACCAGAGAATGTCCACGGCAGCAGGTAAATGCTGGAGGGGGTGCCACTGGCCCTTGGCCACATGGCGATGCACCCCACGAGGCACTCACCTGTGAGTCTTGACACCAGCGGTGAAGTGTACTGCTCTCCTTCACCTGGACACCTCGTCCCCAGGGGACACCCAGCTTGTATTTTCCAAGGCCTCCTGGGTCTTTGCAGAAATTCTGTTGGATTCTCTAATTCCTTCTCCACTGCAGGGGTTTTTAAAATATGCTCAGTGAGCTTGGTGAGTTACAGGGAGCCCTTCCTAGGACTGGGGTGGTGAAGAAGGGGGCCTCAATTCTTCCCTGTCTCTGCTTGCCCCGTGGGGCTTCTAATAGGAACTCACTCGAACAAAAGATTCCTTGGGTGCAATATATTAATCCTTAGGGCAAAGTCACCTTGGCATTGAAACCCTGCCCACCTCACCACTGTGATCCAGTCTGATGGTCTCTCTGTAGCCCTCAGCACTCAGCACTCCTCCACTCTTCTTGTCCTCACTTCTCTCTGGTACACAGCTCCCTCTGCCACCATCTCCTTCAGGGAGGCTGGAGGAGAAGGTCAGGGTGTGGTAGGGTGGGGTGGTGGCAGAGGGAGCTGTGTACCCAGAGAGAACTGAGGACAAGAAGAGTGGAGGAGTGCTTCTCCTCCAGCCTCCCTGAAACTCATCACTTTGTATATTAAACATTCCTGAGTGTCCATAATAGAGCAGGGCACACATACCCTGTCTCCTTTAAGTCTCCTGTTCAAAAGTCCAGGTGGTATAGCCTCCTTTTCTAAATAAGGAACCTGAGGCTCAGAGACTTGTAATGATCTTGTCTTTCTCAAGGTCACTGTCACTTGAGAAAGCTCATTCTGGATCCAACTTATGTTCCCAGGCACAGAATCTGTACCGCCCCCCCCCCTTGACACTTCCTTCTGCCCCAGGGTGACAATGGAACAAGGGGCTCCTCTCCTCACTCTTTTTTTTTTCATTTTTAATCTTAATTTGTTCTATATGACAGCAGGATGCATTACAATTCATATTACACATACAGAGCACAATTTTTCATATCTCTGGTTGTACACAAAGTAGAGTCACATCCTTTGTGTCTTTATACATTCACTTAGGGTAATGATGACCTTCTCATTCCACCGTCTTTCCTACCCCATGCCCCCTCCCTCCCCTTTCCCCTTTGCCCTATCTAGAGTTGACTTAATCCTCCCGTAATCGCCCCCAATGGGCTCCCCTCATTCTTGCACCAAGGCTTAGAAAAAGAAATGGATTTCTGGGGATCAGTCAGTGGCTGGAAGGAGAAGAGGAGGAAGGAGAGCAACTGAGGCATCCTTGGAGACAGCAGAGACTGGGAGCTCTAGCCAAGGGCCAGAAGGTCCAGGCGAAGGAGGTACTTGTGGGTCTTGTGTTCATAAATGGAAGCCTGGCTTGTCCGTGTGGCTGCTTACAACTTCAGGAGGTGGCTCCTCCCTTGAGAGGTGGCTCCCTGTGGTCTGGCACTGGTGTCATGGAATAGGAAAGAAAGCTCTTGGGCATGCCTCTGAAACTCTTGGAGCCTCCATTTCTCCATCTCCGAAATGGGAATAAAAATAGCATGTTCCCGGGACTGTTGGGAGGAGTGAACGTGCCTGGGCCAGGAGCCTGCCCAGCAGGACTCCATAAAAGCTGCCCGCTTCCTCCTGCCTGTAGGCATGGGGTGAGCTGCATGCTCGGGATTGATGGAAATGGCTGGGTTGGGTAACACATCTTGGGTGGCTGGATCTGCAGAAGGTCTCTGTGCTGGACCTGGTCTGCAGGTGACAGTGGCATGTTGGGTAGGGTGAGTAGAGGCTCTTTTTAATCCTCTTTTCTTACTCACTGCCTCTCCTCTCTTGCCCCAGGAAAGACCTTGTCTCCTCAGAGTTTAATCAGATAAAGAAGACACAGAACATTGAGGCAGCTCCTTTTTAGTGCACACAGCCAGCTAAATGTTTGTCCACCAAGGACTGTTCCTGTACCCGCCCCCAGATGGGCTCAGTCCAAAAGCTTTAAAAAAAAAAATTTGGTTGTAGATGGACACAATACCTTTATTTTATTTATTTATTTTTATCCGATGCTGAGGACCAAACCCAGTGCCTCATACATGCAAGGCAAGCACTCGACCGCTGAGCCACAACCCCAGCCCCCAAAGCTTTTATTGAGTACCTGTGTATGCCAGGCACTGCAACTCTAGACACAACTGCATACCTTAAAGTAACATAAAGTAACATACATCCTAAGAGGACATACGAGCATGGAAAGAGGTCATAATACAGCATAATACAGCAGGGGACAGGCACAATTATAGGAGCACAAGGATATTCAGAGGAAGGAGTAATTGACTCAGGGGTCAGGGAAGCACGTCTCAGAGAAGGTGCCATCTCAGCAGGGTTTCTAAGGATGCATAGGAGTTTGGCAGGTGGTGCTGGCCGTGCACTTTCCATTATGAATTTCTTTCACCCACAGCACTCTGTGCTAGTCCAATTGCCTGAGGTGTCCTTCTTTTCCTTCCCTTGACTCTTCCCTAGTCAACCTTCCAGGCTCAGGTTAAAGAACAATCCCTCCTCAGAGAGAGCTGTGGCCCCCTCCTACCTTCTGCCAAGTATCCTCTTTCTCCCCGTCCCTAACTAACTCTAACACACTTGTATCTGTGTGTTTGGTCCATGAGGAACAGTGGAACCTGGAACAGTGTCTGATTTCAGAAGCTGGTGGTTGGATGGATGGATAAAACGAATGGATGGATGTACATATGGATGGATGGTTGGATAAATGGATGGATGGGTGGATGGATGGAAGGATAGATGGATAGTTTGTTCAAGGAGATAAAGTGAGAGCTGAGAACTGCCGAGGTATGTAAAGTACTCAGAAATGGAATGATGGCAGGAGAATCATGGGAGATGAAATTGAAGAGGCTGATAGTGGTGGGATCCTAGAAAGACCTGTAGCCATACTAGAACACATTGATATGGAGTGAATTCCAGAACCTCAGCGATATAGACCCCTTTGAGATAATATAGTTCTACCCTTTGTTTTCCAAATGAGGAAACTGAGGTCCAGAGAAGCAAGGCTTGCTTCAAATCACCCAGAGGGCAGAATTGATCCTGGTCCAGGGCTCCTGTACCCCTGGAATACCCACACGTACTCTGCATGGGTCTCCTGGGTGGGGCCCGACTCTGGGTATATCACCTAAGGCCATATGTTGTACCTGCCCTCTCCCCACCCCCACAGCACCTGTATCTATCAGAACAAATGTCTGAAGCCCATCTTAACCTAGTTTAATCCAAAAGCAGAGATTATTGCCTATGTAACTGAGAGTCGCAGGTAGAACTGATTCCAGGTGCAAGATCCAAGCACTCAAGCAATATTGCCAAGTCTTGCTCCTGCGTCCCTCCATGTGTCGGCCACATCGTTTCTTCCTGGTGGGCTTTCTCCATGTGGGGTAGAGAGGGCTAGGTGGGGGATAAAATGGACCTGGCCCCACAGAGCTTGCCAGGCCGAATGGGGAAACTTGCCTCTCTCAGAGTCTGTATTTAAAATCCCAGTGTTGAGGCTGGGATTGTGGCTCAGCGGTAGAGCACTCGCCTAGCTCGGGCAGGACCCAGGTTCGATCCTCAGCACCACATAAAAATAAAGGCGTTATGTTGTGTCCATCTACACCTAAAAAAAAATGTTTAATAAAAAATATTTTAAAAATAAAATCCCAGTGTTAATATTCCAGTGGTTTCAGCTCAGGTCTGTAACTGTGCTCAGAAAAATGGGTTGCTGTGACTGGGCAATCCTGGATCTTCTGTCCACCCTGCAGGCCAAGAGAGGGCATGAAACAGCAATGGGTAGGATGTCAAGTGAAATGGCGAGGGGAGGAGGACACCACACCGAAAGAAAGGGTGCTAAAACAGCAGAACAGGGTAAGCATGCTGAGCGGTCAAAAGTGACAGATGGCCACAGCGGTCCTCTCGTAGTGCTGGTTAACTAGGGCAGCACTTGGATGAGTACTTGAGAATAATAATAATAATAATAATAATAGCGTTCAGAGTATGACATGCAAGTCCTCTTTTAATCTTCAACTCGGAGTGAGGCGACCCAGGCTTGAGTCTCAGCTCTGCTATTTATTAGACCCTGAGCTTGTTGCTGACATCTCTTGAACTTGCTTCCCCTTCTGTAAAATGGGACAGATGTAGCCCATCTTCCTGGAGCTGATGGGACGGTCTTCCATAAACTACAAAGGGACATAACATTTTGGGAGGAGGAGAGGCTCCCAGGAACCCTTTACTGACTGATGCAGTTAGAAAACAAAAAACCAGGTGCCTGTAATAAGCCAAAAGATGTTCAGGACAAAGAATAAGCAGGCTGAATCCCAACCTGACTCCCAGGAAGCTGGGACCCTCCTGGTCTGCCCACTCTTCACCAGGCAAAGGGGGCAGAAAGAGGAGTTAATGGATTACAAGGCTGGGCAGGAAGAAGAGAGGATTTTTCATTTTAAAATGTTCTGAAATAATTCATATTTGCTTTGCAGGATGGCGTTGTGCGCTGTCAGCTCTGTAATAACTTCTAGGCCCTTATTTATTGTTTTGCCTTAATGATTCCGTGTTGCGCCAGTGTCGAGAATTCTCAGTGTCTTGTAACACATAATGGCAGAGAAGGCTCAGGCTGTGGTGGGCATGGGGGAGGGGGTCATGCTTTGGATGGACCCTGCCAGTCTCCCCAGAGATGCCAGAGCCCAGTTCTGTGCAAGACATTCAAACTGTCTGCAAGGAGCCTGATCTGCAGTCTCAGTTCTCTTCTCACAACACGCAAAAGCTGGTACTATGACCCCATTTGACAGAAGTGAGCCTTGGAGGGATCACCAGGCTAGCACCTTTTTTGGCATGACCAAGCCGGGACTTAAACACAGGCCTGTTATTCTCCAGCCTTCTAATGACCTGGTGGGTCTACCATTTTGGTATGTGTAGGAATCACCAGGGCAAAAAAAAAAAAAT
Organism: Marmota monax; assembly: GCF_021218885.2. NCBI lineage: Eukaryota > Metazoa > Chordata > Mammalia > Rodentia > Sciuridae > Marmota > Marmota monax. The sequence continues at coordinate 840,805 of NW_026694658.1, read as the reverse complement.
CTTTAAAATATAGATCCCTAAGTACCCAACTCTGCAGATTGGGATACAGTAAGTCTAGGATGGGGCCTGAGGCTCTGTGTTTGACAAGCTGCACAGATGAATCACAGTCACGCTGGGAAATTCAGCCGGTCACTGTGGCCCCACTAGAATCCATGCAGCTGAACCCAGCCCCTCAAGACCCCTGGTCCCACAATCAGGCCTGTGTTTCTCACAAATGTCCCATCAGCTATTCCTGTCCCTCTGTCACTCTCCATCCTGGATCCCTGAGGGTTCCCATTCCCCCACCCCACACACACCCCAGAGCTCTAGTCCCTTCTGTGAAGCCAGCAGAAGAAGGGGAGGGGAGGCTTTCTGGGTTGCCATGGTGATCCTCCCCCTCCCAGCCTGTGGGGGGAGGCGGCTTCATCTTGAGCCTCCAGCCAAGGCCTGGAGGGAAGCAAGCTGTCCTAGGCAGGGAGGAGGCAGCGGGGTGGGAAGAGGACTCTAGTCGCTGGGGAGAGGGGAAGAGTAGAAGATGGGCTGGGGGGGACAGGGAGCGGGGCCCTGGGCCCAGGGTGGCTTGAGCAGAGCGCCAGCCCCTCCAGATGCTGGGGCTGTGGGCCTTCAGCCCAGGGGGCGGAGAGGGGTGTGTGCAGGAGCCGAGGCTGACAGGCCTGATGCTCTCTGAGCCCAGAGCTGGCAGGAGACCCAGGGCAGGTGGTGGCAGAGAGGCCGGGACGGGCCAGACAGCCAGAGAAGCTGGCGCAGGACAGAGTCCAAGCCTCGGGGCTGGGAAAGACCAGGGCTCAGAAAACAGAGATAGGAAAAATAAAACAAAACAGGAGGACCCTTCAGAGATCCCAGGTTGCGACCTGTTCCCGCCCCCAGCCCAGGCAGGGCTGGCAGGGCCTGGGGTCCAGCCTGCTGGGCTGGGCTGGCCAAGCCACCGCACAGATTGCAGAAGGGGCAGATGGAGCAAGGAGGGGCCTGACCCCAGCCCACCAGGAATGGCTGGGCTTGTCTGCTCTTTGGAGCCCTCCCACTGCCCCTAAACCTCCTGCCTCTGGGAGCATGGCTGGGGAAAGAGAAAAGAAGGAAAGAAAGAGGTGAAGCCGCGCTTGGGAGCCAGCGTCTCTCCTCTTCCCCGCTCTCTGTTGGCACGCACTGCCTGCTCCCAGCCTGGCTCTGCAAAGACCAGGATGTTGTTGAGAGTGGGGGGATGGGGAGCAAGGGAGAAGGGGCCAGGAGGTGACATCCTGTAGTAAAAAGAAGAGGAAAGCGGTCGAATGGGAGAGAACCCTTCTCCACTACCACTTCTCCCGAACCCCGCTGAGCACCTTCCCATAGTAGCTCATTTAATCCTCCCAAAGGTCCAAATCAGTGGGTACTATTATTCTAACCCCCATTTTATAGATGAGAAACTGAGGCCGAAAGAGGGTGAGTGAGTGAGCTGCCCAAGGTGACCTGCTGGAATTGACACGGGGTTCTATCCCAGGAGGAGTTCCAAGTTCATGCTGGCGTCACCTCGCTCTACTGTCATTCACCTTCCTTGCTCCCCTCTGGAGGCTTTTATTTAAAACACAACATCTTTATTTTATTTATTCATTTGTTAGTTTATTTATTGATTTCTTTATTTATTTCTGTGCGGTGTTGAGAATTGAACCCAGAGCCTCACACATGCTGGGCAAGCGCTCTGCCACCAAGCCATACCCCCAGCCCTGGAGTCTTTCTTTATTTATATTTGAGAAGGGGGTCTCACTGTGTTGCCTCGGGCTGACCTCCAACTCCTGAGTTCAGGCCCTCCTCCCCGACTCAGCCTCCCAAGCAACTGGAACCACAGGCAGAGGCCACTGTGCCGAGCTTTCTTCTGATTTGAAATCTTTTCTCAGGATTTCTCTAATCAACCTTTATTCCACCGGGTAGTGTGGTCCAGTCGGCCTCCATCTCCACGTCAGCACCATGGCCCGAATGGCCATTGTCAAACACAGGCCTACGGGGACACATGGACACTCACAGGCATGGCTGTCAGGATGTCCCCAGGCATGTGACTGTAGCACACCTGAACACAATAAGCACAGGCATTCACATGTGTGTGTGTGTATGTAGAGGCCCAGGCCCCTGTGAGAGCCACCATGCCAACCACACCCTGGGTAGGGCTGCTGCTCTCACTGACCGTATCAACTGGGGCAAAGTCACCCCAAACAATGGTTGGGCCAAAAAAAAAAAAATCTAGTTTGGCTTTGCAGTACAGTGCTGCTTGGCATACGAGGGTTTGGCAATACATGTGCCTTTCTAGGTTTAGCTTGGGCTGATGTGGTGTCTCCCATGACTGTGGCTTGGCAGCCATGACTTCCAGGGAAATCCACTTCTGAGAACCTGCAGGATGCTGGGCCCCCTTCCCCAGACACTCTTTCTAGTCCTCACAGGGCCACGGGAGGCAGGCCTTGGCATTCCCGTTTTACAGACGTGGACCCTGAAACTCAGCAAGCTGCCGTCTTATGTAGTGTCATCTAAGGAAAGGGAGGATTTGAACCCTGGGTCAGCTCAAGGGTCCGTGAAGCTTGAGTATGTGCAGGTGGGTCACAGGCCAGACATGTATCTCCCCCTGCCTGCCTCATCCGTCTGGAATGTGGCTGCCTCACCGTCTGGTCATGCTTGGGCCCCTCTTCTGCGGCCAAGGCTGCTGGGTGTGGATGGGCCGCCTGGGTTCACGCTGAGCCATCTACAGAAGGCCCCGCCTGGGGCCGTGTGCAATGAGGTATGACAAAGGCTTTTTCCCCAGTAAAGTCAAAAACGATAGTGACGGCTCAGAGGGCACAAGGATCAGACAGACTTATTGTCCCTGCCTGGACTCAGGCAGATCTATTCTCTCAGCATTTCTTGAGTACCTATAAGGTGCCTGGCATTTTACTGGGCTCTGAGAACAATGCACCCAGGAATCAAACTTGGACTCTGCCACCCTCTGAACAGCTTGGGAGAACCGTTTTCAAGTATGGAAAACCTTAAGACAAGTTTAAAAGAAACCTAAACGCTATAAAAGAAATGCAGATTTTAAAAAGTAAAAGCAGCTAGGTGCAGGTGCCGTGGTGCATGCGTGTAATCCCAGCTACTCAGGAGGCTGAGGCAGGGGGATTGCAAGTTTGAGGCCAGCCTCAGCAACTTGGCAAGGACTTTTTTCAAAATAAAACATAAAAAGGACTGGGGGTGTTGTGCAGCTCAGTGGTAGAGCGATGCTAGGTTCAATCCCCAGTACCACACACACACACCAAGTGAAAGGTCTACTTCCAACTCGGACACCAAGGAAGCCCTGCTGAAGAAGGACAAGGGTCTTGAAGAGCAGGTGGGACTTGATATGGCAATGAGGAGAGGGGTGCTTAGTGTTCCAAGGAGCACTGTCCAAGATTCAGTGGGTCCAGAAAGAACAAGTAGCTCCATTTTCCGGGACAAGACTATGTGAAGGAAGTGGTGGGAGGTGGGCTGGGGTCAGGCGACAAAAGACCTTAGCACTCGGGACAAGGAGTTTGCATGGACTCTACAGACAGTAGGAAACCATTGACAATAATCCAGCAGGGCTGGGGATATAGCTCAGTTGGTAGAGTGATTGCCTCGCATGCACAAGGCCCTGAGTTCAATCCCCAGCACCCCCCCCCCCAAAAAAAAAATCCAATGATGGAGCAGGGGAAGGCTGTGGGAACTGTGTTTCATTTAGGAAGACTGATTCACAGTTGTAAACAAAATAAAATTGAAGTGCACATGTTCAGAAATGTGCAGCCCCAGGCGTACACATACACACAGGTCCCAAAGCATCAGGCTAATTCCTGAGTGCAGTTACTTTAAAATATTGAGTTGTATTTGCTTATTTGAAGAGGGAACCCATTCACGTGTTCTGAAATTCAAATAAGCCATAAGACAATAAGCTGAAAAGTGAAGCTTACCCCCACCCACGCTCCAGACCCCAATCCATCTGTCTAAGAGCAAACAGAGTGGCCAGTTGGAGAGCTTCGTTCCAGGGACACTCTCTGCTTAGACAAGCAAATATCCGGCTGCATTTTTTTTGGGGGGGGGGGGTACTGGGAATTGAACTCAGGGGCACTCGACCACTGAGCCACCTCCCCAGACCTATTTTGTATTTTATTTAGAGACAGGGTCTCACTGAGTTGCTTAGGACCTCTCTGTTGCTGAGGCTGGCTTTGCACTCGTGTTCCTCCTGCCTCAGCCTCCTGAGCAGTTGGGATTACAGGTGTGCATCACCATGCCCAGACGGCTGCATTTTTATTACACATATTTTTTTGCATCTTGCTTTTCTTATTTATTGAATTTATTTATCTATAGTACTGGGGTTTAAACCCAGGAGTGCTTTACCATTGAACCACATCCCCAGCCCTTTTTATTTTTTATTTTAAGACAGGTCTAGCTAAATTGCAGAGGCTGGCCTCAAACTTGCAATCTTCTCACCTCAGTCTCCCAAGTAGCTGGGATTACAGACATGCACCACCATACCCAGCTGCTTTTCTCACTTAATATTTAGAAATTCTTACACATCAATACAGAGAGATGTGCTTTTTTTTCTTCCTTGTACTGTGGATGGAACCCAGGGCCTAGTGCATGCTAGTCAAGTGCTGTATCACTGAGCAACATCCTCAGCCATCACTTTGCCTTGATATTTTTAATAGCACGGTACTACTCCATTATAGTTGGGCATTGATGTTATTTCTGCTCTTTTGGTCTTCCTAAGATTGTTGGAATGAAGGCTGGGTTGTGGCTCAGCGGTAGAGCGCTCACCTAGCACATGCAAGGCCCTGGGTTCGATCCTCAGCACCACATAAAATAAATAAATAAAATAAAAAATATTGTATGCAACTACAACTAAAAAAATAAATATTAAAAAAAGTCTTGGGGCTGGGGTTGTGGCTCAGCGGTAGAGCATTCGTCTAGCACGTGTGAGGTGCTAGGTTCGATCCTTAGCACCACATAAAAATAAATAAAATAAAGGCATTATGTCCAACTACAACTAAGAATTTTTTTTAAAAGTCTTGTACTTTTAAAAAAAAAGAATGTTGCAATGAATTACTTTGAACATATATTATTTTTATATTCATCCGTGGGTCTATTCATTAATTCAACTGATATTTATTGAACATCTACTTACTATAAGCTGAGCAGCATTTCAGGTAGAAGAGCTGGACCAGTGAACTACACAGGCAAAAGTCTCTGCCCTGATGGAGCAAATCTTGTAATATGTACATTTGAGTAGATCTCCAAGATACATTCCTAGAGGTGGAATCACTGAGTTCAAGTCCAAGTGTCTGCACATTTTCAAAGTTTAGTAGATAAAGCCAAATCTTTGCTTGGGAGGCTGAGGCAGGAGGATCTCAAGTTCAAAGTCAGCCTCAGTCAATTAGCAAGGCCCTAAACAACTCAACGAGATCCTGTCTGTAAATAAAATATTTAAAAAAGGGCTGAGGATGTGGCTCAGTGGTTAAGCACCTCTGGATTCAATCACCAGTACCAAAAAAAAAAGCCAAATCCTTCCTATCTCCCAGAGAGATCAGAGCAAGCGACCCTTACAATGTATGGGAGTGCCTTTTCCCTACACTTTTACCAAGAAAACATTTTGATCTTTGTTGATGTGACAGCTGAAAATAAATTATAATTTTAACTTGCATTTCTCTTATGATGAGTGAGGCTAACCATCTTTTCATGTATTTCAAAGCAATTTTCAGTTCCTTTTCTGTCAACCCTCCAATATCCTTTATGCATATTTCTAGTCAGTTGTGGCTCTTTTTAATATTGATTTGTGGATTCTCTTTATCTATTAAGGAAGGTAGCTTTTGCCTGTGTATGAGTTGCACGTAATTTTTTTTCCCTAGTTAGTCATTTGTTTTTGGACTTGACTTGTGGTGGTGTTTTTTTTTGTTTTGTTTTGTTTGTGTTTATTTTTGTTTTTTTGTACCAGGGATTGAACTCAAGGGCTCTCAACCACCGAGCCACATCCCAGTCCTATTTTGTATTTTATTTAGAGATAGGGTCTCACTGAGTTGCTTAGTGCCTTGCTGTTGCTGAGGCTGGCTTTGAACTTGCCATCCTCCTACCTCTGCCGCCCGAGCCACTGGGATTACAGGTGCATTCAGATTGTAGTAGAGGTTTTTAAATGCAGACTTTTGAAATGGCAAAAAAAAAAAAAAAAAATTAAAAGGAATTCTACTCATTCTCAACTTTGCCTCCCTATGGTAAAATCCTTGCCTGATATATGTGAACATGCATAACAATTACACCATCTTGGGTTCCGTTAGTAGAGGCACAGGTTCTAAGCAAAGAAAGGTGATAATCCTTCTTGTTCTGTGCCCCATCTCAGGAAGTCTTCGACAAAGACTGGTAAGTGCAGAGGAAGGGACCAAGAGGGTGACTAGGCTTCAGATCAAGTCACAAAAGGCATAGCAGTAGAACTGGTGTCTTGGAGCCCGGAGTGGGTCACCATCTATGAATGTCATCTTAGGCAATGGGGTCAGCCTCACGCTGCAGCAGCAATGCTTATGTGGCAAGTGTCAGGTAATGGTTCTCTTTTCAAGGCCAAGGTGTCTGAAGGTGGAATGGCCTGTACTGTAAGAAGGTGAGCTCTTTGTCACTAGAGATATGCAAACTAGAGTGCATGATCACCTACTAGAGATACCAGGGGCAGACCAGATGCCTTTTAAAACTCCTTCTAACCCTGAAAGCCCATCTTATCACAAGAACAGAAGGAATCTTAAAAGTCCTTATTTAGCCAGGCCCAGTGGTTCACGCCTGTAACTCCAGCAGCTCAGGAGGCTGAGGCAGGAGGATCTCGAGTTCAAAGCCAGCCTCAGCAACTGAGTGAGACTCTGTCTCCAAATAAAATACAAAATAGGGCTGGGAATGTGGCTAAGTGGTCGAGTGCCCCTGAGTTCATTCCCCGGTACCCCAAAACAAAAACAGAAGAAGTCCTTATTTTACAGATGAAGAAAAAACAGTGGGAAACTGACATGCATGGGGCACCTACTTTGTCTCAGGCCCTTCAACGCATGGGACCTGATTTAAAAGGATGAGGACCAGAGAAGTTGAGTGATTCACCCAAAGCTACACAGCAATATAGAGCAGGAACTTGGGTCCTCAGACTCCAAATCTAGAGTTCTCTCTGCTGAACCTCCTGCCCCTGTTTGGTAATTAAACTCACATTTGTTGCATGTCTATTGTGTACCTACTCTGAATGGGCATTAATGTGGACAATGAGAGCATATTACACGGCAGGCTATTAGTAGTCATAAAATCTTTGCTGTGCAGAAGGTCACTGCCTAGTGGGCAAATTCGGTTACAATCTCTGCATTACGTCACTCTGTGTGAATGGAGTTATAGCCCTGCATAGACCAAAAATGAAATAGGAGGCAATTTGATAAGTGCTGTAATAAAATCATGCACCAAATTCTGTAGGAACATAGAAAGTGTGATGGATTCTACCAGGGAGGGGAATCCAGGAAACCTGCAGAGAAGAGGTGACACCAGAGCAGGGCCTTGAAGCATATATAAAAGAACAAAGGGCAGAAGAGGATAATTTATATGTTCACCCCACAAACATTTATTGAGCAGCTCTAGGTTTCTCGAAATCGATGAATGATTCACAGTCCAGCGGGGGAGGCAGACACATCACCGACAGATTGCCACAGAGCACAAGTGCAACCTTGGGAACATGTTCGTGGTACAAAAGCAGTCTCTACTACTTATGGAATAAAGGGAGAGGGCTGAAAAAATAAACTCCTAGAGAAGGAGATATTGGGAAATTTAGAGGAGATATTGAAAATTTCCAGGCTTATCATAAAGGAGTTGAGGGGGGCGGGAAGCATTCCAACCAAAGGGGAAGTTATGAGCAAGGTTTGAATTTTGCAAGATTGTCCTGTCCGTCAGGCACGGTGGCTCACGCCTATAATCCCAGTGGCTCAGGAGGCTGAGGCAGGAGGATCACAAGTTCAAAGCCAGCCTCAGCAACGCAAGGTGCTAAGCAACTCAGTGAGACCCTGTCTCTAAATAAAATACAAAATAGGGCTGGGGATGGGGCTTCATGATTGAGTGCCCCTGAGTTCAATCCCTGGTACCAAAAAAAAAAAAAAGAGTGTCCTGTCCTCATGTTTCCAAAGCAGGTGTGAAAGGCCCCAGGGGAAATGTCAGGGTGGTGGGGAGCTGGCAGGAGGTGGAATTGACATGCAGGCTTTGGGGCAGGACCTACCAGGTTTCCAGATGGATGGGGAAACAGCATTGGATCTGAGCAGGCATAGCGACCTTCCCTGCAAAGCTGTGCCCCACATTGAAAGGTGGAAGAGGAACGTGTGAGCCTTACCCCCGGCAGCTCCTCCTGCTGTGCCCAGCCCTGCAGAGCAGGGAGCCTCCATGGCTCTCCAGTCCCTCTGCTGCGACCCCGGCTAATCCAGCCTCCTGGCCCATCTGACACACACTTCCACTTAACATTTTGTTAGGGACTCTATAAACGAGCTCTCCCTGACCTTCAATCCCTGGCTAATTGCTGGTTTCATGTACAAGACTAGCTTAATTTTACGTGATAATTACCTGAGAGTAGCAATACATATGGCATCGCATGTTGGAAATGTCAGGCTGGAAAGCGACCAAGAGGCAGTAGGCAGGGGCAAGAGGAAGACGGGCCCACGAGGGGAGATGGAACACGCCTGCAGAGACAGAGCTCTGGAGACCCAGTAGGGCCCAGAGTCCTCTCCTGACACGGTCCCTCCAGGGCCACAGTCACGTGGGCACATGGGCACATCTTGGAGGGCCAGTTAGAGACATCGGTCATAGTCATCTCAGTCACCTTCTGTGCCAGACAGGGTATAGGTGCTCACACTGGCTTCAAGCTCGCACCCCACCCAGGGGAGTTGGAGGGCATGTTTGTTGTCACAGTTGTGTGGAGGGGAAGCTACGGGCGCTGAATGAGCAAGTCCCAGGAACACTGAGGAAACTGCCTGCAGCCCCCAGCACAGTCCCTTTCAACAACAGTGAGCCATTGCGAACGCCCGCAGTGGTCCCCTTGGGAAACAGCCTGTCGAGGACCCTCACAAGTGGAGCCAGAGCCACTGCAGCTTTCAGCTAAGGAGGGACAAAGATGGCAAAGGATTATAATGCAGGAGATGACAGTAATGAAAGGGGCCCCAGGAACAGGTGACCAGTAGAGTCCAGGGTTCTGAAAAGACCTCCCATAAGAAATGCCATTTCACACGGGTGCAGTGGCACACACCTGTAATCCCAGAGACTCGGGAGGCTGAGGCAGGAGGATCGAAAGTTCAAGGCCAGCCTCAGCAATTTAGTGAGACCCTGTCTCAAAATAAAAAAATAAAAGGACTAGGGATTTGGCTCAGTGGTTAAACACCCCTGGATTCAGTCCCCAATACAAAAATACACACACACACACCTTTTTTTTTTAACTTTTTATTTTGAGACAGGGTCTCACGAAGTAGCTTAGGGTTTCACATAGTTGCTGAAACTGGCTTTGAACTTGAGACTCTCCTGCCTCAGTCTTTTGAGCCATTGGGATTACAGATGTATGCCACCACACCCGGCATAAATGTATATTTTACATAAATTTTTTTTATATATATAGTACTTGGGATTGAACCCAGGGCCTCATTAGGCAAGTGCTTTACCTTTGAGCCACATCCCTATATCTTTTTATTTTATTTTGAGACAGAGCCTTATTGCCCAGACCTGCCTTGAACTTGAGATCCTCCTGTGTCAGCCTCCCAACTAACTGGCATTGAAGGCATGTGCCACCATGCCCAGTTGACCATAATATTTTAATGTTTTTATTGCTTTTGTTTATGTTTTATTTTTTGTACTGGGGATTGAACCCAGAAGGACTTTACCACTGAGCTTCATCCCTGGACCTTTTTATTTTTCATTTTGAGATGGGCGCTTACTGTGTTGCTTAGGGCCTCACTAAATTGCTGAGGCTAACCTCAAACTTGGAATCATCCTGCCTCGGCCTTCCAAGGAGCTGGCGTTGCAGTTGTGTGCCATCAAGCCTCGTTTACCACAATTTTTACAAAGTGTTGGCTGAGCTGCGGACGGAATGATGGGCAAACCACTATCCATGCATCATTCACTAGGAAATGAATGAGCAGAACTAGAGATGCTCAGGGTTGGGAGGATCTCCAGCTCCTGCAGGGTGGGTGGGTGAGACAAGGCAACGTCTCTGCCTCCCAGAGCTTCCCATCAAGCAGGCCAGAGGAGCACATCCCCTTGGTACATAGGAGAGAGAATCTAAAGAGTGGACCCAACAGAACTCAGTAGAAACCTGACCGGGGAAAAGGGCAGTGTACCAGGAGGACTTGGAATGAATACCTTGTGCAAGTGACAGCACTTGCACAGGTGACATGGGTGGAGAAAGCAGTTCAGAAATTGCCTCTGTCCCCGAGTCAGGGTGGGGAGTAGTTGCTGGTTAAAGGAATAGAAGAACCATCACTCCCCCAGGGTTCTCCAGTACCCGGAATAGGGTGAGGCTCAAAGGTGAGTGAATAGGAAACTCTGTGTGTGTGTGTGTGTGTGTCCACCACCCACCACACACCTGGGTGCACACATGTCCCATGGAAGGACAACTCAGGCTCATTTTTTTTCTCATTATTCCAAGAAACAGAGCAAGCCCCCAGGGCAGGACCCCATGATACTGGGACCAGGGTGTACTAGCAAACAAGGAGAAAGGGCACCCCTGACCACCTGGGAGGACCCTACCGTGGGAGGGTCACATGTGCACACACTGGAATCCACAGCGGCCGCAGGATTAAGTAAGTAGTGCAGCAATCCAGCAATCCAGAGATCGAAGCAACTTCTAAAAGCCCCCTCTGCCTCCTCACCCATAGAATTGTGGACTCCTGAGCTGTGTTGGAGTAAATTACTTGCTTAATGAGATTTCAATTAACAAAAACAAATTAAAATCACTTTGGTAATTAAGCTGCTGTGAACCTCGCCAGCAGCTCTCCCTCAGACCTCAGATTTCCATGAGGCGGGAGCTGGGAATAGGGATCGGATGCAGCATGAGGAGCTCCCTGTGGCCCGGGATTCCCCCTCAGGAGCTGGCTGCTGAAGTCAAAGCGGAAGGGCAGGGAGGCATCGGAACAAGGCCACCAAGTAGGCTCTAAACTTAAATTCAGATAGTAGCCCTGCCACTTGGTGGCTGTGTGAGCTAGGGCACGTTAGCTAACCTGTCTGCCCCTCAGTGTCCTCATCTGTAAAATGGGGATGCTAAATGGTACTTACAGCATCCAGTATGAGAAGATTAGAAGAGGACCTGTCTCCCTACAAGGGCTATTCCCAGGGTTTCCAACCTTGTGGTCAGCATTGTTCTGAACCTCAAACTTCCCCAGGGCAGCCCCGTTTCTGTTAGGTGGATGAGAATCCCAACAGAGCTTCCCTGGGAGGTGAGGTTTCTCCAGGTCCTATCTACCGGGGCCATTATCCCTTTCCATCACATGGTTGCTCAGCCCTGGGCACTGTAAATCTTTCTCTTCTCAGGTCACCTGGAGAACAAACACCCCAGTCCCTGGGTTAAGTAATGACTCACGTTCTCCCACATGAGAGGCCCAGAGAGTTAAGGCATGCCAGCAACACTCGCCCCATTCTGCAGAGGAGAAAATCTACCTAATGGCTTGCTCAGTGGCTGAAAGAAGAACTGTACCCAGTGTTGGCAGGAACAGGAAGAAACCAGGTTCTCATCCTCCACTGAAGAACTGTAAATCAGTGCAGGACACGTTGGCCATACCCAGCAAGTGGACATTCCCTGTACTTCCACAATTCCCTTCTAGAAATTTCTCCTAAGGAAGTGATCCAAGATATGTGCAAGGTTTTAAGTGAGAGAATGTCCACCCCAGCAGTGTGTTATAACAATACACTGGAAGCAACCTAAATTTTGGAACCAGGTTAAACACAGTGAAGTGCATCTGTGTTCCGGAATATCATGTAGCCCTGAGAAAGCATGCACTAGGTGTGTTTGTAAAAGAGAACCCTCCAAAAGGCTTTAGTACAGTTTTAAGATTTTATAACTTCAGATTTGTAAATGCTACAAGCTTACAAAACTTCCATTTGCATATTTATTTATTTAAGTTTCATTTACACATTTTGTCTTGTGAATTTCTACTAATAAAATCCTAATTTTATTTTTGGGGGTTCACTGCTACCTTAATCAGAGGGACTAAAATGGAAACATAATATTTTTCAAAATTCACAAAACCAAATGCATTTAATAAATCTAAAAGGTTTTATTTTTATTTTTTTTTTTTCAGTACTGGAGATGGAACCCAGGGCCTCATGAATGCTAGACAAGCTCTACTACTGAGCTATAACCCCAGCCCTTTTTTATTTTACTTTGAGACAAGGTATCCCTAAGTTGCCCATGCAGGCCTTGAACCTGAGATCCTCCTGCCTCAGCCACCCAGGTTGCTGAGATTACAGGCGTGCGCCACCATACCCAGCTGATTTTTTTTTCATTTTTTAAGGTTTGTAGCACTCATACTTTCGAAGTTATTGACACAAAAATAACACTAAGCCTTCTGAGACACCTCCATATATGTTATACACATGTTTTATGTCTAACCACTTTTATTTATGCCCAAATGTACCTATGTACACAAATACACATACATACATTCACTAAATCTTGATTTTCTCTGTAGTGGTAGAAATTACAGATAGTTTGTATTTTACGTGTTTATTTATCCACTTATACAATACATACCTTTACTGTCCATGCAGGTCTGAAATGAATCCTGCCTTCAGGGAACATGCCTCCTGTTGATGAAGAAGGACACTGGGCAGGGGACTTCAGAGACAGAAGTCACGGACAGGGAGCCCTGGGAGACTGTTACAGAAGAAGGCAACTGGGGGGTGGGGGGCAGGGAGAGAGGTCTGCAATAAACATTTATTTCTTTATAATTGGACTAAAATAAAACAATTTATATATTTTTAAATGAATCTCAAGGGTCCTATAGCTAGTTAACAACAGAACTAAAAGGCCTAAGCCTCCTGGCTCCCAGACAAGTAATTTTTTTTTTTTTTGTGGTGGTGGAGCTGGTGGTCTGAGGCAAGAGCTCTACCACCAAGCCACATTCTGAGTCCTGATCTTTAAGAGAAATCTGACACTCTGGGAAGTTTGAGCAGCATCCTAATCTTAAATTAAAAATAAATAAATCCCAGAATGAGCAGAGAAGATGTGGGATGGGGGTGGTCCTACTATCTATGCACTTCCTGTCAGATGGAGCAAGTGTTCCCATTTGCACAATCATGTCAGATGGAGGAACTTTAGTAAGCATGCGCGCACACAGACACACAGACACACACACACACACACACACACACACACCATGCAAGTTGGGATAAGGCTGATGGGTCTGGACAAGGTGCCCCACATGTGGTTTGATCTCAGCTGCCCACACTCCCTCCAGCTGACCACTAGTGGGTCAACCCATCCACCACGCTGTCTGCTGTCCAGGAACAGATAGGTCAAGGGCAACATCTCAACACCCAGAGCCTCCTGAGCCTGCTCCCCCCACTCCCTGAGCAGTGCTAATCTTGTGGGACCTTCTCCCTGCAGACAAAGGGGAGGGTGCCACCCTCTAGGTACCCAGCTTGGGCACGGGCTGCTGAGTCTGTGGGCCCCTCCACCCAGAGAGGCTGCCCAGTGAGTCGTCCTCCCCCGGACTCTTCATGTATCATATTTTGTGCTGACTTCAGACAACCAAGGGAAGAGGACACAGAGTTGTACTTTCCAAGTAGCTGGCAACCCTTAATCAATGTTAATTGGCTCTAATTAGCATATGTTAATTAATGATATTTACTACAAATTAAAGGTATGAGTGCTCCCAGAGGGTTTCCTGTTCATCCAATTAGTGCCAATTAGTTGCAATTAACACGTGTAAATGAGATTCCATTGAACCCAAAACAAACAGCACAGAATTTCTCTCAGATTCCCTGTTGCACCTTTCTACTCAGCCAGGAAAGCTGGAGGGGGAGGGCAGTGGATGAGGAGGCTGAGAGGGAGGAAGCCCCTGGGCTGACCTTCTAAAGCAAGATTCTGACTTTCTTTGCACTGGGAAGGAGAGACACAGATCCCAAATGGGCCAAGCAAGCCCTTGGACTGGTGTCTGGCTGCCTGGAGGAAGGTCGTCCTAGCAGGGGCTCTGGCCTTGTGGTTTTGAGAGCCAGGGACCATCCCTTGGGCATCTCTGAACTTCCAGGGCTTACCTAGTGCACAGCACATAGTAGGTACTCAGTAAAAATTAACTGAATGCAAAGTTGGATGTTGGGTACTGTGGCATACTCCTGTAATCCCAGCAGCTCAGGAGGCTGAGGCAGAAAGATCACAAGTTCATGGCCAGCCTCAGCAACTTAGTGAGGCCCTAAAGCAACTTAGAGAGAACCTGTCTGTAAATAAAAATATTAAAAAGGGCTAGGGCTGTGGCTTAGTGGTAGAGCACCCCTGGGTTCAATACCAGGTACCAAAAATAAATAAATAAATAAATTTGGTTCCTGGGGTTGGGGTGTAGCTCAGTGGTTGAGTGCTTCCTAGCAGGCACAAGGCCATGGGTTTAATCCCCAGCACTACAGAAAGAAAGAAAGAAAGAAAGAAAGAAAGGAAGAAAGAAAGAAAGAAAGAAGGGAGGGAGGGAGGGAGGGAGGGAGGGAGGGAGGGAGGGAAGGAAGGAAGGAAGGAAGGAAGGAAGGAAGGAGAAAAGAATAGAATAGAAAAATCATGCAGTGTTTTCTACATAAGTTCTTCCCAAGGGTCTACCAAAGAGCAAGACAATACTTGTGTCTATGACATGATTTTTATATAATCTGTATATCCATAGAGCTCTTACTTCCCTGATATTGCTGTCGTTTCCTAACTTTATTCTTCTTAGTTCAACTATCTGAGGCCCTAATCTCTGTCATGTGGTACCCTGAGAGAGAAACAACCCAAGGGGAGAGGCATGGATAAGAAAATGCTCCCCCAAGTCTCACCTCACAGAACATTCTGTGAATCTGTGATGTAAAATGCAGCTCTCAATCAATTGTTCATTACTAAATCAGTTTTGCTACACTAAGCTTGCCCTTAATGTTAACATTTGTGGGGTGTTGTTTTGTTTTTTGTTTGCTTTTGGTACTGGGATTGAACCCAGGAGCACTTTACCACAAAGCTACATCCCCAGTCATTTCTTTCTTTCAACTTGTGGTAGTCGGGACAGAACCCAGGGGTTCTCAACCACTGAGCTACATCCCCAGCCCTTCTTATTTTTTTTTATATTGAGACAGTTTCTTTCTAAGTTGCTGAGACTGGCCTCCAACTTGTGTTCCTCCTGCCTCACTAGGATACAGGTGTACACAGCTGTCTCTGGCTGACATTTGTTGTATTAAAATACTTATTGTTCACCAAGTGCCAGGTACTGTTCCAGGGGTTAGGGATACAATAGTGAACAATAACCTATGAACTGCTGCCCTGTGGAGCTCATGTTCCATTGTGTATTATCACTCACACACTCACATACACATACACACACACACACACACACACACAGCCTCACCAGTTAGGTTTTGGCTGTATCCAGAGTTAGAGAGATTTGGGTTCACATCCCTGTTCTGCCTCTCAGCAGCTGTGTGTGATGGTTATTTAATCTCTCTGGACCTCAGTTTATTTATCTGTAACACAGGTATAATAATACCTATTTTACAGTCAAATTATTGGAAGGATTGAGTTTACTCCCTTGTCCCATTCCTTGGTGGAACAGAATTTGGAGATAAGCCACACAAAGAAAAGAGGAAGGTAAAAACCAGAAACTCAACCAGAGCCCACAAATTAAAGTTGACTAATTTGGGCGCAGTGGTGCAAGCTTATTATCCCAGCAACTCAGGAGGCTGAGGCAGGAGGATCTCGAGTTCAAAGCCAGCCTCAGCAAGAGCGAGGCACTAGAGACCTTGTCTCTAAATAAAAACATATGAAAAATGGCTGGCGATGTGGCTCATTGGTTGAATGACTCCTGCATTCAATCTCTGCTACTAAAAAAAAAAAAAAAAAAAAAAAAGTCGATGAAGTCATCCTCTTTACACCTGGATAGGCAGGCCAGGCTGGCCACAGCAGTCCCTCCCACCTTATAACACTTCACAGTTTACCCACCAGCCTTCCAGCTAAGTCTCATCACCCCCACGATGTGTGATATAGTGGGGCAGGAAGGAAATGAGTTTATAAAGGAGAGGTACTTCCTGGGTCATGCAGGGCTGGAGTCCAGATCTCTGACTCCTCCAGGCATGTGCTCCTTCATTCATATGATCTTTCTGAGTAAGAAGAGACTTGAGTGGAGTACAGAAAGGGTCATTTCAGCTGACCAGGAGCAGGGATTAGCCACCCTTGCCCAGAGCCCAGGTGGACCTTTGCACATCAAGGCTCCAGAGCACCCTTCATGTCTGCCGGGCCACCTCCAGGTCAGGGACCACAGCACCTGTAGCTTTGTATTCCCTCCGCATCATCTCAACAGTGCTCCCTGTCATGGACCCTCAGGAAGAGTACTGGATCATTTCCATGCCCCCTTCTATGGCAGGAGAGTGCTGAGATGGTTTCTAACATCCTTTTAGACCCAATGCACTGGTATTTGAGGATGTCCTCTGCAGAATACCAACCCCACTTTGATAGTATATGCCCCTATATTCTCAGCTGATGGGCAAACATGGGAAGGCTTGGTTTCCCTCTTCCTCTGGGGATCCCTGCAACCTGCAATGGCTTAGTGGGTCCCCTCCACCCTCTGTCCATTCCCACCAATTCTTCACTCCTATTCCAATCTTTTTTCTGGAGAATGATGACCACTGTCTGGGGACCACCAGATATGACCCCCAAGAAACTGCCTGAGAAGTCTTAGAAAAAGGTGTCTTTTGCTCTGATCAATCCAAATTTGGAAGCCAGTGTGAGTATTGAAGCTGATGGCATTTAATAAAAAGAGTTTGGCTTGGTTACCTTTGGGAAGACAATGTTCAGCTGTAGAATAGATGTCTGCACTTGGTCTCTTGGGGCTCAATATGCTTTCCCTACCCTTATACCCTACCCCAGGGCTAGTTGGGCAGGTAGGTGTTTGGAAGCAAATTGTCCTTCTAGCAAAAATGAGACCTCATCACTACTGTTGGATGCCCACCATGTACAAAGCCATTTACTGGTATTATTTCCATTTAGTGGGGAGGGTGTATGCTCCATGTTCATGGTCATCTGTGCTGGGCCTAGATGGCTTTGGAACTGATGATCAGCCAGTACTGGCCATGGTAGGTGGAGCATGAAGGTTGCAATAAATAATGAGAATACTACTGCCTGCTATGTACCCCCATCTGCTGATGTGCTCCCACCCCCTCCTCCCTCTTGGTCAAACAGATGCATGTTCCAGGAGTTTGAGCAAAGAGTAGATCCAGGGAGAGCAGGTGGAATCTAAGAAACTAAAGAAGCCAGGGTCCCCAGCCAGGAGTAGTAGCACACACATATAATCAATCCCAGCAGCTCAGGAGGCTGAGACTGGAGGATAGCAAGTTCAAAGCAAGCCTCAGCAAACTAGTGAGGCCCTAAGCAACTTAGAGAGACCCTATCTCTAAATAAAACATAAAATGGGCTGAGGGTACGGCTTGGTGGTTAAGTGCCCTGGATTCAATCCCAGGTACCAAAAAAAAAAAAAAAAAGAGGAAGAGGAAGCAGCCACGGACCTCAAGTCAGGTGAATTCTTAGCTTTCAAGGACAAGAACATTGCCTCCAAACTCTAGCAAATCTGGGTGCCCCAGAAATTCTAGAATGCTGGTAAAATATCTGCTTCTTATCCCACTAATGCCTCTTAAGAAGTGATCTCTAAAGCCAAAGTTCCTGAGATGAGGCTTAACATGGCCACTTCGCAGGGGGTGGTGAGGTGGGTGGGAAACCTCAGCTCCAGGAATGTAACAACAGAAAATAATTAAGGTCTAATAAGGTCAGTGTTCCACCTTAACACCTTTTCAGTTCCAGTTAAAACCTCTACTAATTTGCCAAGAAAAACCAGCCTCACTTGGGTCTTATTATTTGAATCACGTCCTGTCTCTTAATTTAAACGAGAGACTCACATAAGGATTTTTTTTTTTTAAATTACAATGCCGACTTTCTTCCAGTTGATTACGGTATATGACTTTCTGTTGGAAGGCCATTATTTTTTGCTATGATTTACAAAGCATTTAAAGCGAAATCAATGTAATAAATATTGAAGTATTGTAATAGATAATTCCATATATTTAACCAGAGACACGGTATGGCCGTGGCTTGGGCAGTCAGGAGGGCATAGGAAGAGGGTAGGGTGAGGAGTCACCTGGTATCCACTGCAGGGGTGATGTCTCCTCTTGTCTTTTCTCCTGTGTTCATTTAGCCAGGATTTCCTGAGCCCACCCAAGTTCCTGCACCCTGGACTTGGAACTGTAGGGAATTGTGTGGTGGCCAAGGTGTATCCTTCAGGGACTATGGACTATTTGGAGAAATTCTTGTGCAATGGCCAGCTATTAAGTAGTGGACACCACCCTGGACAGGTGGCCATCAGCACCTGTGTGAGGAGAGTTGGGGAGCTCGGCAGAAAGAAAGGTCTCTAGCCCTCTGACAGTGACCAGCTTTGCTGACCTCTGCGCTGGCCTAACTCAGTTTAGGACAAGAGTCCAGCATGTACCGCCATGAAAGACCATGAAGAGGGGAGAGAGGAGAGGAGGAAGCGCCCTCCATCTGCCCTCCCAGGAATAGCTTCATGATCACCCCCAGGTACAGGCCCACAGCCATCTATAGTGCAGGTCTTGAGGTTCGCCTGGGAGCTTCGCTGGGACCTACTTTCCGGGAGGGCAGAAGCCAGTTTCAAGCTGCCTTCCTATCTCCCCATCCATTGCAAACTACGACCATCCCCAGAGGGAGCATTGCTAGCCTCAGAGTCATGGGATGGGGGGTCACATGTCTAGCCTCAGGTGGGCTCTTCTCCCAGGCTCCTATTGATTCTGGGGCTGCCAGCTCCTGGCTGCAGCCCCAGGGGCTTCCCTGTAGCGCGGGCAATGGGCTTTATCTGCAGAGCCATGTTGAGAGGGGTGGAGACCCTCGTGAGGATTTTGAGGACTATGCATGGCAGGCTTGTGATGGAGTATGGGTAACTTGTGCTCATTGAGCAGATCCCGGAGAGGAAGATGTATTATCCTTTGCCTTCCCACCCCAGGCCTGAACCCAAGCCCCAAGTCCCCAGCTCTGAACAGATTCCACCATAAATCCCAGGAAGGGACGTGCAGAGGGAAAGGGAGCAGAGAAAGGAGATTTACAACAAACTTGCTTCCTGACACCTCTTTGGCCCATCTCATAAAATAACAATATCACCGATAAATCACATTGCATCTCAGGAGACCTTACCCTTGTCCTTGTGGGGTCTTCGAGGAGAGTTGGGGGAACAAGTTCAGAGGAATCTACCCAGCTGTGTTCTCCCTGACAATATCAGTTCCAGCCAGCATGGGAGAGCTCAGATCTAATCCTGTGGTGTGGCAGGGTAGTGAGCGATAGAGGGAAAGGATGTTGGCTCTCATTCCCTAAGAGAGGGCATGGCATAAGAAACTCAGCATGTGGGCTGGGGATTTAGCTCAGTTGGTAGAGTGCTTGCCTTTAATGCACAAGGCCATGGGTTCAATCGCCAGCCCCACAAAAAAAAGAAAAGAAAGAAAGAAATTCAGCATGGCTTTGAGCAAATCTCCGGTCAAATTTCTAGCTGTGTAACTTTGAACAAGTTGCTAAAGTTCTCTGGGCCTTGGTTTACTTCTCTGTAAATGCAGGATGCAGAATATCCACTGAGTGGATACATCTGAAGATTTATGAGGAAAAGTATAGTGCCTCTGAGTATGGTAATTATCACAAAATGAATGTTTCCCCTCATCTAGGATAGGAGAAGGGACCCATGGAATGATGAGCCCTCCCCCAGAGAGATGCCACCCTGTGGCCCTTGCTCTCTGCTGGTTTAGAAAGGTAGAGGGTTCCCATTAGCTCCTGACATAGCTGTGAATGATCTTCCCCTCTCTGGGCCTCAGTTTCCCATCTATAAAATGAAGGAATGAAAAATATTGGGGCTTTAAGGTCCAATCCATCATAATATGAAATCCAGCAATTGGGACCAATTTCCAGTAGCAACCAAAGGGAGCCAGGAGGATAGAGATGCTGCATGAGTAAGGCCCATCAGGGCTGGCACATCCTGGGGAAGGGACTGAGGGGTTCCTTGGGGCCACTACTACAGTCTACTCGCCCCAAGCAAAAGCCCCTCTGATTGCAGCCTGGCCAGCCTTCCAAATGGTCCATGGGATGCCCTGGCTTCCCTCCACCCAGGAGGACGGTGTGCCCAGAGGTGGGAGCAGGGCGGGTGGAACTCCATCCAACCTCATCCCTCACACCTGGGAGACCAAGAGGACCAGCTTCCCTTGGTGCGGGCGGGGCCCCTGCTCCCCACCTGTCTCTGTCTCCCTCTCCCCTTCAGCTGCTAAGAACAACCTGCTCCTAGTTGGTAGTGTTGGTGGCGGTGCTGGGGAGGGACCCAGACGTGTGCTCTACCACTGAGCTGCACGTCCCCAGGGCCTTCCTGCATTTATTCTCTTACTTTTCCATCTTCTTGTTCTTGATGTCTCCCTCTCCTCTCTTCTCTGTTCTCTTCTTTTCCTCTTCTGTCGTCTGCTCCTCTACTTTATTTTTCCCACCTCTCTCTCCTTCATCCCACCTTCCTCCTCCTGGTCCTCCTGCTATTCTTTCACCTTGGTTATTTTCTCCCTCTGTCTGGTTCAGGGCAACTGAGGCAGCCCCACCTCATATAAGTGTGTGCACGTGTGTGCATGTGCATCTGTGTGTGTATGCGCGCGTGTGCGCATGTGCTGACTGGCAGTGGGTGGGGGGCACTGTGGCCTGAGCCCCTCCGGTGTCTGCAGCCGCAGGAGGATCAGGAGTTCACCCGCAGGGCAGCTGTCAGCGCTCAGTGGATGGATGAGTGAAGGTGGAGGGGGTGGGGGAGGCGAAGGTGCTGGGGAGGGAGCCATCTTTAAATAAAAAGGAAAGGAGAAGGCAGATGAAATAATGGGGCTCTATAATAAAAAGCCCCACCCCAGGCACCTCTGCCAGGGACCCAGAGCTCCTGCCCACCTCCCCGCAGTTCTGAGAGTCCTGTTTCTTTTCTCTGATCCTTTGGGCGGGCCAGGAACAGGAGATTTCCCCAACTCCCCAGACCCCGCCCCAGCCTTCCCCATCTCCCACTGAGGGGCAGCTGGGATAGGGACCCTGGGCAACCTGCTCACAGAGTAAAGTCTGGGCAGATTAGTGCCCCAAAGCTGGCAGGCCTATTAGAAGGCCTTTGTGGGGGAGGGGGTCCGGGGGAGGAGAAGGGGATTTTCCATTCTCTGAGCAACTGGATTACACAGTCAGGAGTTGAAGGAAGAACCTGGTACTTAAGCTGCCTCTTCACGCCCCAGCCTCTGCCCTGGCTCTCAGCCTCTCACTTTCCCAGCAGGGATCTTAACAAATCTTGCCTTGCCTGCATTTGCTTTGGGGGCAAAACCAAGTCTCACTTGCCCCTAGCCTGCCCCAGCTGTTAAACCAAAGACAAGCTCGAGGGGAATTGGTTTGTCGCCTCCTTCACCAACCCTCACCTTTCACAGAGACCCCAGGTCTGGAATGGATCTGGAAGGTATGGCTCAGAGAGGTATGGCTCAGAGAAATGACTTGATCTGTCACACAGCAGGTGAAAGACAACCAAACTGGTGTCCTGACTATGGATGGATTTTATGGGAGTGAGCTCTCTGCAGAGACTCTACTGTAAGGAGGTTTGCTCCCCAATTTTCCTTAACCCAACATGCTTTGCAGGGAAAGAAACCTACGACCATTTGTTCTCTCAGGCTGCAGGGGACCTGACATTCATGGATACCACGTGGAAGGGAAGGGAGATGGGGAGGAGGGTAGGTTCAGAATCTGAAGCCTGAAAGTCTAATCCCAGTCTTACCACTAACTCGCTGTGTGACTTTGGACAAACCACCTCCCCTGGCTGAGCTTCAGTTTTCTTATCTGCAAAATAGAGATAAAAATATCTCTTTCTGAATTATTTCAAAGGTTAAGATGGAGTGCTGGAAGAGCATCAAGCACAGTACCTGGTATATACTAGCTACTCAATAAATAATGGTGGAAGCAGAATCCCTTACCCAGGAGCTGTGCCCATTCCCCAGGATAAGAGTCCTGCTATACAGCCAGGCGATTGGCGGTTCCCACCAGGAGGGCAAATCCATCATGTTCAGCAACTATTGGCCTCCTCTACTTGGTGTAAGGTTATTGGGGGGTCATGTCCCCACACCCTGCATCCACTCTCTAGAAAGAGTTCCTTATACATGGGGCCCCAACCCCTCCATCCTATGTGGCCCCTAGAGGCCTTTTGCTGACAGAATGGTCATCTCTGCCCTTCCTGATGGCCTATCTTCCTCGAAGCCAGAAATTTTCTATGATCCTATGACCCTTAAAAGCCCTGTCCTGCTAATGGTTTTATGATCTCCCCTACAGAATTCTCTCTTTGCCCTGCCTATCCCTTGGTCCCCTTTCAGTAGGTCCTAGTCAAAATAAACAACATTTATGACCAGAGCAGGATTCAAGGTCTGCACTGCAAACAAATGCCGAGCCCTTTGAAGGTGGCTGGGGAATCCATCAGGTCCTGGGGTGTGATACTCCCCAGGCCCCAGGGGAGGTGGTGAGCCTGGGAAGGGGCTCAAGCCTGGGAAGCTGAGCTCTGGGTTTAGAACGCTGTCTCTGGGACTCCCTCCTCAGCACCAAGCAAAGGGCGAAAGGGGAAGGAGGGAAGAAGAGGAATGGGACATAACTTGAGATGTCCCTGTGACCAGCAATTTCTCCTGCCTTATGGGCAGGCCCTCTTGGGGGCCAAAGCCAGAGTGGGCATGTCATCAGGGAAGGATAAAAGGAAAAGGAGGGGGAAGAAATTAAAAGGCACACAGGGAAACTGGCCCCAAACAAGAGTGGAGGAGAGGGTTGGATCCCAATCCCACAGGGGGTTCAGGCCCAGTCACTAACCCACTGCTTACCTGGAGCATCAGTGGCCACACTGGGACAACGCTCCTAAAGAAAACTGGTCCAAAATTCCTCAGCAGGCCAGCTAAGAGGTGCGAGGAAGACAGTGGGAAAGAGAGAACTGGTTTTTCTTGGTGGACCTGAAAATCAACTTGAGTGAGGGCTCAGTGGAGGGGAAATTGAAAGCCTTCCATCAGGATGAACCAAACCACCCCAGCAAAAGGCAGACCGCCCCCCCCCAACATCCTTAAATGGAAAAGGGGGCTGCAGGGCTGTCTCTTGTGTCTCAGGGGACCTAGTGGCCTCCTGCAGGTGTGGTTTGTTTTCAGAGGGGACCAGCTCTGCCTGGGAACTGTTGTTGTTGAATATTAATGTGGGATTCCCAAAGGCCCAGGTGGAGAGCAGCTTTCTTTGTGTGTGTGTGTGTGTGTGTGTGTGTTTGTTGCTGGGGATTGAACCCAGGGCCTTGTGCATGCGAGGCAATCCTGCTCTACCAACTGAGCTATGTCCCCAGCCCCAGAGAGCAGCTTTCTAGGACACTAGTGCAACTCAGTGCTTGCTCCAGCCTCTGGAACTGGGCCGTGGGCCTGGGGGCTGGCGTTCTCTGAGTCAGGGCTGGAGGGGAGGGAGAGAAGTGTCCTCTTGAGGCCTGTGTCTTTTCATTTACCCTTCTAAAAATAGTATGCTATCCAACAGGTTGGGTGAGGTGACAGAAAGGAAATATGTGTGGTCGCAAAGGTATCCATCACATTTATAAGGTACTCAGACTATTTGCATCTGTGGCATACAGTTAGCATTGGATGAGTCAGAGAAGATTAGAGAGCAAACAAAGAAACAGAGCTAGGAATGCAGTCAAGTTTTTCCAGAATAATAGTTGGTTCAAAATGTTTCTCTTCCTACACTTGAAGAATAATTTAAATGACTTTTTGTGATTTTTCTCTAAGTGAATTTAGAACTTTTAAGCAGAATATTTTGGGTCCAGCATGGAGTTTACATATAAAAAGTTCTCTCGAACATAGAGTTTTAAGGGTAGAAGAACCTTGGAGATCATTCATTTCATTGACTCTCAACCTTGGCTGAACATAAAAAGTACATGAGATGCCCACATTCAGAGATGATGACCTAATTGGTCTGGCAACCAAGCATCTGTTTTTAATTTTTTATTCTTATTATTTTATTTCATTTTTGTGTACTGGGGATTGAACCCAGGGGTGCTTTACCACCAAGTTAAATCCCCAGCCCTTTTAATTTAATTTTGAAACACAGTCTTACTAAGTTTCCCAGGCTGGCCTTGAACTTGTGATCCTCCTGCCTCAGCCTCCCTCATTGCTGGGATGACAGGTGTGCCCACCATGCCTGGCTAGGCATCCGTGTTTTGTAAAACCTCCCCAGATTATTTTACTATGCAGCCAGGGAGGAGAACCACCCATGTCGGCTAATATGTCACAGATGTGGAAACTGAGGCCCAGAGAACAGGTAGCCTGGGCCACACAGGTAACTACTAGCAGAACCAGGACCAAAATTGCTGATCATGAATGCTGACTCTTACGTTACCTCTCTGAAATGTTTGTGAAATGAGCAAATAAAAGGTTGAGACCTCTTTTGTTGTTGTTGTTTTATTTTGTTGTTAATACAGGGGAGAGACCTCTTTTGGAGGCATCTCTGTCTGCAGAGACCAGCTAACCAACTCCCTCTCCCATCCCTGCATTTCATATTCTTTCATCAGAGGCCAGGGAGGCTGGCAGTTTGACAACAGTTCCTCCTGAAGTCCTCTAGACCTATACAAGACACACACACACAAAGTTCCCAGGTCAAAAATTGTCCACCAGGTCTGGAGCCTTCAGGAGTAACAGGACAGGTCTTGCTCCATGGCCAGATGGAGTATGTGAGTGAATGTCAATATAGGAGAATGTGTGTGCAAATGTGCCCATGTACATAAACACAGATGTGTAGGCATCTGTACAGAGTATTCTCCTGTATGGAGGTACACGACCTTCTAGGCCTGTCTTGACTTGGCAGTAAGAGACTCGCGGGTGTACTTATAAAGATCCATGTGTGGAATGACATGTGTGTTGATACTAGCATCAATTTCTGCAGCAGTGTAGTAGGTGTAGGAGAAAATATGTATAAATGTACCAAACACTCCAAAATAGTGCCTGATGTATGTACTGGTACATACAGCTAAAGATGTACACAAGTGCATAAAGCTGAATCTATATTTATAAAGCCTACATGAAAGCATGTATATGATATGTACATGGCTGGCCAGCCATGTGACTATGTGTGACGGCGGGTGTGGGTTTACGTGAGAGGAAAAGCTTTCTGCTGTTTCTATCATGCTTCTCCTAAGTAATCATTGGGAAATGTATATGTCAGAAAACAGTATCTTTCATGCTTAAATATGTCTCAGAATATATAAATGAAACATGATATTGTGCCGACCGAGATGCTGCACATTAACATTGTTTATCATTGATAGAATTAAATAACCCATGCAAAGCCCGGGTAGCATTTCTTACAATTTTATTTAACACTGTTTTGACCAAGCAGCATTTGGCAAGTGTACAAAATACACTGTAGATTACTGCACAAATGCATCATTTGTAGGATATAATATACAAAACATGAGAAGGATAACAGAAGAGTGTCATCTAGAATCCCAACTGCCCCCATCTTTCTTTGGGCTTCCCTTATTCCTCTTCCTGCCCTAAACCTGATTAAAACCCATTCCTTCTCACTTCCCTAGGAGGTCTCTGCATTTGTAGTAAAGGGAGATAAAGTAGAGGGTGAGGATTTGGGGTGGGGGAAGAGATAACACTCCAAGACCTGGTCTCTGGAATGTGTCTACTCCTCCCAGTCTGTCAGAGGCAGACTGGGAGCCCCAGCATGGGTTCAAACAGTGAGGCCAAAGGAAGCATTTTTATAGGTTCCACAGAACCTCAGGCTGACTGACAAAGTTATCCATTCAGAAGGAAGGAAAGGAAGCACCAAACTTATCAAATGGTGGGTAAATCCTTCCTGAAAAGATTCACAGAGACTGTCCCTTGCGTCTCTTGTTTAAGGGGAAACTATGTCCTTCCTGGAGCCCAAATGAGAAAAGGCTTGTAGATCACCTGGTCACAGGCCTGCCAGCTCTCACCTTTCAGACCCAGTGCTGAACAGTGAACTAAATACTGCCTCCATTATGAATGGCCTGAGGCAAAGAAAACCTAGAGTCCAGAAAGTCAGAGTCTTTCTCTACAAGGTCAAACTGGGTCGTGAGCCACACAAGAGCATCATACAAGCTGAAAACACTTCCTCACCAGCCACTGGGCAGCAAAAAGAAATCCCATTTAATCCCCAGAGATGACGAATAAATGGCACTTGTAAGTCTTTCCAAACTTGCCAAGGACTTATTCATCTCCTGAGTCAGGGCCAAGATCCCACATGGCACCTCAGTGCCTCACTCTCCAACATCTGTCACCACCCTCCCTGGGCTTCATCTTTGGCAAGACTGAAATGAGAGCCTCCTCCCTCTGCCTGCCTTCCTGCATTCAAAGTTTCTCTTGGTACCTTTTCTCCTACGGAGATTTCCTAGGACTGGAAGGAGAAGGAGACCAAGTCCAACCCAAACAGCAATTGGACTCTCCCCCATTCCCCAAGTCCTCTGCCACCAGCAGTGGCACCATCTTTTCAGACAGCCCCCAACCCTCTCCACCAGCGGGGGAATCAGCCAACCTGTGAGGGACAGCTGAATGCCGGCATCAGAGAGTACTGTGCCATCCTTGTGCTGCAGAAGTCAGGAAGCTGCTTCTCTGGAACCTGGTGTCGTGGCTATCTCCTGAGTGAACACGGAAGGTGGGGGGGGGGGAAGAAGAATAAAAAAGTTTCCTAATGTTTGGATTCAAAGTGAGAATGGCAGAAAATATCTAGCAGCATGTGTCTGCACTCCCCAACACACACACACGCACGCATGCACTCAAGCACACATGCACACACACGCACGCACACCCTGTCCACAAGACAAGATCATGAATCATCTCGGTGGCTGAACATTTTAGCGTTCAGGACTATTCTCAGAGGCCCAAGGTTTTCAGCCAAATCCCAGGTCTGTGCACAAGGACACTGCATAAATCCCTCCCCTTATGAAAGGCCAGTCTGAGCAGATGGGACCACTCTTAAGTAAACTGTAGAGCCCTCCCTTCACCCAGCTCGGCAGAAGCTGCAGAGGGCTGGCCCTACCAGCCAAGGGAGCAGAAACCAGAATGGAGCAAACGGAGGGCAGAAGCTGCTAATTCTGAGGCTCATGTTCACATCCCCAAATTCTCTCTCTGAGGGGAGTTGTCCCTTTGACCACACAATCCTCCCCACCCTCCCTGAGGGGGAATCAGATCTTAAAGTCAGGCCACTACTGCAGAACAAGTGGTGGCCAGAGGTTAGAAATCAGACACTTGGGGAGAGCTGGCTGCTCAGAGGATGTGAGAGGCCAGGGCTTCTCCAACCCAGTTTTTCTCCAGGCCAAGTCTGGGAAATAACCTCATGGCATCCCCAATTTCAGCTAACCTGCTTCATTAATATTTATTAAACAAAAGATTATTTTTGAGAGAGAGAGAGAGAGAGAGAGAGAGGAATAAGAAAGGACCAGGTACTCAGTGGAGGTGGAAGCTATCACTTAGGCCTCCTCCACCCTGTCCTGCCTGGACCTCCCACCCACAGCCTCTATGAATGTCTGTACCAACTCCCACCCTAGCTCCTCCTCCTCTCCCCAGGTATGTCAGGAAGACACAAGGCAGGTGGATGGAGAGAGAGAGACAGACTCAGGCACCCCAGGTGCTCACCAAGAAATGCACGGACTGTGAAATTACACCAGGGCTGGACAACTTACCACCACACTGGAACCCTTGGGGTACTGAAATAATTAACTTGCTAATCAGCTACACCTTGCTCTTTCCTTTCTTCCTGGAAAAAAAAAATTGCAGATCGCCTTCTCATCAGGTTTCTAAGTCAGTCACTTGGAGACAAACGATGCTTTTGAAGAAATATGCTCTGTCGCCATGTTGACTGAAATGGGTCATATCAAGTCAGATCTCCTCCCTCTCCCATCCCTTCCCACAGGCCTCAGAGATAGATTGTTTCTGGAGATGCAGGGTTTTTTCTCCCCCTCAGAAGCACAGAGCGTTTCCATCTCTGCTAAGCTTTCTCGCTTTGGGCCCTCTTTAGCCCGCTTGCTGGCGTTAAACAGCCGGGATCCATGTGGAGAAAAGAGGATTGATTAGAATCGTAATAATAATCCCTGGCATTCGTCTGGCTTTAGCGTTCACAAAGTGTTTTCACACATTATCTCATTCGGTCAGAGGAGGTCGGGAGCTGGTAGGGAACTCAGCAAGCTTTTAACCCATTCCCCTTGTGTTACAGATGAGGAAACTGAGGCCCAGACAGGTTAATTATCTTCCTCAAAGGCTGGACATAGTGTGGCCAGGTCCCCTGCTTATTGTCTAGGGGGCCTGTGCTGTCTGAGAGTCTCTGAAAAGAGGGGAAGACCATGACCACCTTTTCATTCCACGGGGGGCGGTGGGGGGAGAAGAAAGAAAAAGGAGATAAACCAAGATATGAAAAAATGAAGAACAGAACATGAGACTGAATGAAAGTTATTCCTATAAGAAATTGCTGGTAGGAGGGTTGGATGGAGGGGAGATGCTAAATTTAAGTCCCGAATGGAACACGTAATTCACAGACCTCCCCTACTTTTCTGTCTCCTCACCTCCCCAGTTTTGAAAATATGAGCATTTTACACTTTGGGAATTCAAAGGCAAGACAAGGGGTGGGGGCTTTTCTTGGATTCAAATCTGGGACCTACACTCGAGGGTTCGCAGCATGATGGGCTCGCTTGTACCTGTGTGTGTCCACGCAAGACTTTAGATTTAGAGGTGAAAAATAGTCATCTTGATCCTTTCACAGATCAGATGATTTGCAAATTAATGGCTCTTTTCCCCCCAAGGCTCTGAGGTTAAAAAGGATTCCTATCTAGAGGAGGAGGAGAACTGAAGGCAGAAAAATATAAAACATGAAAAGAAAGCAAAACTGACATGATTCTGCCTGGAACATACTTCCCTGTGAATGGCATGTGTGTGGCTATGAGTCTGCATTTCCATGGAGCCGTCTGTCCCCACTGCCCAGGCCTGTTGGAAGGTAAGCGGCTCCTTTGTGTGTTCGTTTATTACTAAGCCCAACTCTTTTTCCCTCTAAAACTCCTTCTTCTCCCTGTTGAGCTGACCATGCTTCTGGATTTATGAAGAGAGATGTTTTAGCAGAAATCCCCTAGAGTGTCCCATCAGCCCTAAATCCCAGGCCCGCTCACCCCCCCCAGACCCCATGACACACAGCATGCCAACACGGCTTCCTCTTGCCTATGCATTAGCCATCCATTGTGGCAACCTGACATCTCTCACACATAAAACCGTAAGAGAGAAATAAAATATCTGTCTCTTGGCGAAAATAAAGCTTTGCCTCCCTCCTGATGTATAGGATATAAAATAAAGCCGCGGCTCCAATAGTGGCTTTTCCTTATGCCGAAGTTGCCTTTGCACACACGGAGACAATGAAGACGGATGGTTTGGGACGAGGCCCAACCTCCTGGGGCCGCCTTCACCCTCTTTTATTATAGTTTCTCTCCCAACCCCGCCTTTTTCTTTCTTCTTCACTTTCTTTCCTTTCTGGTTTGGATTTGCCTTTTAGATGCCCTTCTCTTTCTTTCCCCTGGAACTTTAGTACACTTACTCACTTTTTTTCTAAAGCACAACAGAGATGGGGCAGGGGAGGGGGGCAAGTTTCTCACCTGCTCAAACAAATATGCTGGCCATCTCTCCTGGCCTCCTTGTTTTCCCCATCCCCAACTCTCTCTGGACCTCCAGTCCCTATGAGTAATTTTCTCGATACTGCCTGGGGATTTGCTTTGGTCAAATGTACAAATGTTCCCAAGGGACAATTAAGAATGTGTTGGGGGGGTGGATTTTTTTCTAAAATGCTCCCCTCCACCCCTCCTTCCTCTCTCTGGCCTGGGTGGTTTATGGATCTCGACATCTATTTATTTAGTCTCTGAAGAGGCCAACAGAGCAAAACTTCTACCTCACAGGGGTTCAAGTTGACATTCACTTTTAAAACCCAAGCCTCAAAACTGCATTACCAGACAGACTATAGACCTCAGACTCCTTCAGCCAACTCAGCAACCAAGGAGTCAATCCAAGTCCAATACTCTCTCCTGGCCCACTCTTCCCAGTCATGAGAACTAAGGGTGCTGTGGGTAGCATGATGGATCCCTCCCCACGCCATAGAGAGATTCCAGAACTGTGCCCTCGCACTCACAGAGGCACAAAGACATGGCCACCTTTCTGCCTCCCACACACTTGAAGTTCTTTCCCCTGGGGCACAATGTCTACCTTTTTCCTTCTTTGTCCCTGGAGGCCTCACTCTTATCAGATGGCAACTGCTTCCTTCTGGGCTTCTGTCCCTCAGCCCACATCTGAGCGGTTTGGTCTCATGAAGTCTCTCCCAAGCCTTTCCCAAATCTCATCCTTCCTACTGTTCTCTTTCCATCCACCCCAGGCTGCTTCGCAAACCATCCCAAACCTCCCCTGCCTTACTAAAGACTGTAGGACTATCCCAAGTCCCACAAGAGTAGAGGAAGTAGCAACCCAAATAAGGATGCAGCTCAGGGATCTGCCACCATCCCCACCACCACCATCAAACAATAGTGGAGAAAGAGCTTTGGTACTGCCGAGGGGCAGGAGAGGTACAGCAGAGGGGCAGTGGGAGGCTTTCAGCCTCAGATATTGGGCTCCCCAAGTGGAGGGCTGTAGAACAGCTTCACTGTGTGTGTGTGTGTGTGTGTGTGTGTGTGTGTGTGTGAGAGAGAGAGAGAGAGAGAGAGAGAGAGACGGGGGGAGAGAGAGAGAGATCAGGTTACCCTTATCTGAGACCTTTATTAATGCTGCCCAAACCTGGAGGGGCAAGGCAGCAACAACTATTGAACTCTGCCCAAAAAGGAGGAGGAAGCAAGGAAAAGAGCTTAGAGCTGCCAAGTCCAGCAAGAACTCAATCTCAGTCCCAAAGGTTGTTAGCTTTGGGGTCCTCTCTCTCCACTTGATATCTCTCCAGATATGGGCAGTGACCACTGCGATTAGGTACAGGGAGAGAGTCAATTAGCCAGAGGATTAATTACTCTGAGGCACGAGCCCCGTTTGTCTTCCTTACCGGGTGTGCGTGTGCTCAGACAGAGGAACACGGGCACGCACCCAAATACACATTGTTGTCACGCCGTCTTAGACGTTTTATTTATTTGTTGGATTCCTGCCCAGAGCCGCTCACATGCTTTTCCATGGGCACTGAATCTCCCACCAAAAAACACCGCCTCCTTTTCTCCCGCCCAGGATCACGCCTGTCACACACGGCACACTCTCTGGGTTCCAGCCCAAGCCCCCCTGGGAACAGCAGGGTCCTGGATACAAGCTTTTCCCTGACACCTTCTTTTTATTATTTATTTATTTTTGTCACTGGCTGTCTTTCTGGGTCTCTTTTCCGTTTCTTTTGCTCTGCTCCTGGGTGAATTTCTCCGGACACATTTTTCCTTTTATTCTCTCTTGCTTTTTTCCCCTCAGACCTTCTCTCCTTTTCTCCCCCGCCCCCAGTTCCCTGTCCTTCTCACTTCTCCAGCAGACCCTCTCCTTTCCGAGGCTGTCCAAACTGTCTTTGCTCCACGGCACTGGCGCTGATTCGCATCTGAGATCAGCAGGCTCGTCCTCGACCTCGCTGCTCCAACCCGCCCTCTTCCCCATACCCCGGGTCCCTCCAGGCCTCGTGGGAAGTCAGTGTTGTTTACCCAGGCCAGGCGCACACCATGACGACCTGCCCGATGCTGCTCTTTCTCGGTCCCACTGTCCCTCCTCCACCATTGCCCAAGCCCCGCTAGGAAAACGTGGCTAGGGGCAAAGTACACACCGCTCCCCGATCCCGTCAATTTCTCACCTTCAATAGTGCACTGATGAAGAGATCTCGGGCAAGCCCCCTAACTTAGGTTTCTCCTAACTTGGGTTTCCTGTCCCGGAAGGTGGAGATAATACCGATCCGTTTTCCCCACCTCCAACCCCCTTACTATGCCGCTCAGGGGAGACAAACTGTAAAGTACTGGACGTAAGTAGACATTTCGTGGAGAAAGTGATGGAATGAATAAGGCAACCTGAATCACGAGAGGACAGATGGGAAGGGAGGGAACAGGAGAAGTCATCCATCAGAACGCAAGGACCCTGGCCTAACAGTTCCCTATTCGCACATGCTGCATCCTCACCCAAACTGAGAAGTTTGCGTGGCTTCCCGGACCCGCAGCGTTCAGGGATACCCGCTAGGTCCTTCCTCCCCATCCCTGGACCTGCGTGGAGAATATGCCAGCCTGCGGCTCTGCGCAGAGGAACCACCTAGAGCCAGGGCAGCCCCAGACATCTACTTTCTCGGCCTTATCACCCTTTTGTGGGTCCATAGACTGAACTGGAGAGGAAAGAGGAGGGAAGTGGCCAGAGGCGGCCACAGCTCTCTCAGTATCAGCAGAGCCGTCCCTGTTCTGTGCGAGTCAATCAATCCGGAACGTGGGAGGAAGAAGGGGTGGTGGGGCTCAGGATCTAGAAGGCCTCGGGATCAAAGAAGATTTTAGTGGGAGCGCCTTTTAGCTCCTCAAACAGAAACGCTTGAGGAGGGCTGGCAGAATACACCCAACCCCCAATTTCCAGACAGGGTCTCTCCTCTTGTACTGATTTTCAAGGGCTTCTCAGAAAAAGAAATTGGGACCGAAAAAACCCTCTGGGTCCTTCTCTGAGGGTGCGGTGGGAATGGGTGTACAGGATTCTGTAGCCATCAGTGGACCAACCTCCAAACTGAAATTCATGGCACCTGTGCAGAATTTACAACGTCCCAGGAAGGTGTAAGTGGCTGTTGGTCTGTGTGACTTTGAAGGATGTGGGGTAGGAAAGCGCTTGTGTACTCGAGGATGCAGACAGTAAGTATGGCGTTGTGAGGAGGGCAGGTTGTAAGGAGGGCAGCTTTTCCTTGAGAGGACATTCGTTTCAATGTAGAACTGAGATGAGTGGCTTCCGAGGTGGAGAATTTAGAAAGATGAGTCAGGTATTTTTTCCTCTACGTCTCCATAACCAATTGCATTAAAATAAAAGTTCAAATAGAAACAAACAGTCCGGTCTCCCCCAATTTCTCCACACAAAACATTAATCTGGTGTGCTGTTGCTGTGTAAGCATTAAATCTGGACTTTAAATCTAGAATTCAGGAGCCAAGAGGCAAGCCCTGCCTTGCGCTCCTTCAACCCCTTGTAGACGCTGGGGTTAGTACCGCTGACTTGTTACTGAGCCATCTGGACCCCTGGACAAACAGACCTAGGATCTAGAGCCGGCGTCCGGTCCTCGGCCCAATTCCCCTACCGCACTAAAGCGCTGCAAGGAATCCTCTTTCCCCCACATCTGGGTCCCGCGGTCCCTCCACCCCCAAACGGAAAGAGCAACCTCTTCCTGCCCACCCAAGGAAACAGCGGGCCTCGGGTTCGGAAAAGGGCCGGGAGCTTAGTCCAGCTGCCACACAGGTCCCCGCCTACAGTCCTTTTCCAGCTCCCCCACCCTGTGGCTCCACTGCTTTGCATGAGAAGGAGCCCAGCTGGGGTGGAGGCGGGGGTATGCCACCTGGGACTAGGGCTGCTATAGATTCCAAAAAGAGGCGGTTGAGTGGAGGTCGCTAGCGGCTAGCACTGGGACAACTGGGCTAGGGGGACCTGGAGACCGCTCTGCTGCTCTGGCTCTTCCAGGAGAGTTTCACCTA
Organism: Marmota monax; assembly: GCF_021218885.2. Taxonomy (NCBI): domain Eukaryota; kingdom Metazoa; phylum Chordata; class Mammalia; order Rodentia; family Sciuridae; genus Marmota; species Marmota monax. The sequence goes on along the minus strand of NW_026694658.1, from coordinate 806,897 downwards.
GCTGCGAGCTGAGAGGTGCCTCGCAGACCGGTGTACCACGCTGCTCTTTGCGCCTCCGGGGTGCCAGAATACAGGGTTCTGGTCGGCTTGCTCTAGGGTACGTCAGGTCCGCAGGGAGAGCTCCAACTCCGAGCCCGCAGAGCACGCCCGCTAAATGGTAGAGCCGCCCTCTCTACCCGTGCCGCTGCCCAGAGTTTCCGCCTGGGAAAGACTGGCGGATGGATGGGTGTGCCGGAGCTAAAGAGCCTGAAGCCCTGCCCCAGCCCGCGCAGCTGGAAGCCGGAGCCCAGGTGTGTAAGTGCTGCAGGTGCGGAGAAGGCTTTAGAAGACTGGCACCCTGAGGTCGCCTGGGGCAGAAAACCCTAGAGGCGTAGAAGAGACCTTGGCAGCTCCAGTGAAAACTTAACCCCCGCGACAAGGCAATGACTGCCGGAGGGCTTCGGAGTTGCGGGAATGTGCCCGCCGAGAGAGAACAGGGGCGTTGGCAGAGACCTAAAATCCAACAACCTCACCCAACGCCAGCCGAATTCGATGTAGCGCTTTCCCTGTTCGTCCGAAGAGGGTATTCTATTTTTGCAGAACCGGATTCCCTGACAATCCAGATTCGTTGCTACTACGTTTCTTCGGCATTTTCTCTAAGGCTCTCCCCCACATAGCTTGAGTGATCAAAAGGCCAATTCCAAAATATAAACTAAACCTTGCTTTCTTCTTACTAGGGCTAAATGCACCTTTCTAGAATCTCCTCCCTAAAAACAAAAATGTGGAGCAAAATTGGGACCGCGGAGACCTACCACCTCAGACTCCATGTGTGAGAAATCCAGGTTGAGCCTAGAAAAAGTGCAGTAGAAACAATTTGGGGGTTGACTTGAGTACTCCGGAGAACTAGAGTGTCTCTTAGAGGATCAGCCTCTCGGGATCCGGATTCGACCCCCACCCCCACTTCCAGGCAAATCCGCCCTTGAGGGCAGTCGTCCTGAATTTATGACTGAAATGGAACTAGGGAGACAATATGCTCCCTAAAGAGTGAGCACAGGAAGGCATAGTCTACTGTTCTCTGGGGAGGTTGGTGCCAGCCTGAAACCTGAACGGTGGACAGATTGGAAGCCGGGCACACTATGCCAGTGCATTACACATGTCCATTTACTGCAGGCCCTCGGTGGCGCCCCAGGAACTCCTCCTCCTCCCTCCTTCCCACCGCCACTATCACTGCCCCCCAGCTGCCGGAGCCCCCGCGGTTTCCCTCTTAGTCGTTTGTTTTTGTTTGCAAAAGGTGTCTCCGGATCACAATTTTCTCACAACTTCCCGCCGGGGTTTAGACTCCTCACCGGAGGCACTTCCCCACCCACTCCTTCCCACACCTGGGCGCCGCGCCTCGGGTCTCCCCCGCCCCCACCAGGAAACGACCGAATCAACTTTCCAAGAGCGCGCTGCAGGAGACCGACACCCAGATCACCCAGACACCGGACCCAGCGGACTTTGGATGCACTGGGGGAGGGGATATAGAAATAGGGACGGGAGGAGGGAGAGTCAGCTGCCAAGCGCCCCCTGCCTCCCCAAAGACTCGCGCTGTGCCGGTGGCAAACTTTCAGGCCAAATAAAGCAAGCCGAGGGGTGGGGGAAGTGGGGGTAGTGGGGATGCCAACACGCGGTGAATTGCAAAGCTACACTGTGCACTGGGGCTGCTGAGCTCCACCGGCCGCACCCCAACCTTAGACAAGGCTCTATCTGGGATTGCCCCTACCTCCTACAGAACTCTGGTCTCTGCCTGAGCCTATTCTCGCCCCCTCTGTCCCTCCCAACTGAAACCGACGCCTTACCGAAGCAGGAGGAGGCCAGGGCACCTCGCTGCCCGTCGCCGGTGCCGCGCGGGGCCGTAAGTACCGCCACTGATCCTCTAAACGCGGTCTCCCCGCACTCTCCCGGGCCGGGGGATGCAGAATGGTTTACAGAGGGACCGCGAGGCGCTGATTGGTCGCAGCCCGCCGTGACGTCGGCGGGCGCTGCATTAAGGCGAGGGGGCTTCCAGAGCTCAGCCAACAGCCAGAAGCAGTGACCGAGCCGCTGGAGCTGGGGAGAGACGCACCCGGGCGGCTGACTGGGGCAGAATACCAGGGACGCGCGCCGGGAGAGAGCCACCAAGGAGCCTCTGCCCGACTTGCGACAACGGCAGTCCGCGCCAAACTGTTCCAGCCGCTGGCCTACTGTAGGCGCTGCATCAGGACATTATTTTAAAGCTCTCCAAGCGGCCCCCTCCCCCCCCCGACTCCTCCCGCCGCAAAAGGAAAAAAAGGGGGGGAAGGAGACTATAAAGGAAACCCAGATTTGCCGCCACAACGAAAAGAGAGGGGGGAAAAGGAAAAAGAAAAGAAAGTAGAGCGACTGTGGGTTTGGACGCAGGCAGCCGGAGCGTGGGCCGAGCGATGCCGGGCTGCGCGCCCAGGCGGCTGAGAGTTGTGACTGAAGCCACGATGCACTGCCAGGCACGGTGAAGAGCCAGAAGGCATTGCCTCTCCAAAGGAACCCAGGCGCAGGGAGGGCCGCCTCGAGGACCAGGAGGCCGCCCGGCAGGCCACCAGCCGAGGTGACCGGGCTGGGCGGTGGGGAGCTAGAGAGTGCGTCCGTCCGAAGTTGTCACTCTCCGCTTCCGATTGACACAAACACTTCTCCAAAAGGGGGGAAACCTAAGCAACAACTGCAATCGACAAGATCTCCTACCTTACTCTCTCTCCCTCCCACCTCCCCCTTTGGCCTACCCCCGCCCCCTCCCCCAGGCCCAGCGCGGGCGCCTGGCGCGTCCCAACCCGCTGTACTATGCCGGCAGTTTAGGATCCAAAGCTTCTCTACTTGTTTTGTTCTTTTCTTAAAAAACAAAAACAAAAAAAGAGGGGGAAACCCCGGTGGTGGGCAGCCTGGGACGCACACACCCACCTTCATATCCCGACAAAAGCAGATGCACTTTGACTTCTGACAGCTCTACCTCAAGCCCGGAGAAAACTCAGCGGCGCCTTCCCCGCAACTCGTGCTCCGGGTGTCTTCCTCTTCTTTTCCGACTCCGTTTGATTTATTTATTTCCGTTCCCGCCGTGGTTCTTGGTGACCTTCATTCCTCTGCAGGCTCTGAGCAGAAGAGTCCCTTTCCCGCCCGCCTGAGACTCCTTTTCCTCTCCTGGGGAGCTGAGGGGGCGTTGCTCCGCCCGGTGGCCCTGGGATTCCCGGGTCACACACTAGCGAGGCACCCCTCGCCTCGCGTCAGCCTCCTTTCCCCCATTTGGTTTCCTGTTGCGGGTTTTGGCTTGCACGGCCAAGAGTGTCTCCTCTTTGGGGAGGGGCTGGGGAGCTGTGCCGTCATCTTCCATCTTCGGGAGTCTACTTCGCCTCTACTTGCTCCTAACTCTCCGGGCCTCACCCGACAAACCAAAGACCATGGTGCACTGTGCCGGCTGTAAAAGGCCCATCCTGGACCGCTTCCTCTTGAACGTGCTGGACAGGGCCTGGCACGTGAAGTGTGTCCAGTGCTGTGAATGTAAATGCAACCTGACCGAGAAGTGCTTCTCCCGGGAAGGCAAGCTCTACTGTAAGAACGACTTCTTCCGGTGAGTACTTCCCTCCCACGCCTCTGCTGCTCCCTCCCGGCGGGCCCTTCCTGGCCAGCTTCGGATCAGAGGTCAGCGTGGTTAAGGCAGCCGCGTTAGGAGCTGCCGCTGAAGAGGGCAGCCAAGATACACAGGCAGAAGCCTGCCTCTTCGCCAGCTGGCGCCCTGAGCCTCGGGTAGCGGCTACCGGCGTCCTGGAAAGTGTGGGTCGGGGCTTCGCAGCACGTGTCTAGGAAGAAAGGGTGTGAGCCCGCCTCAGCCCAGAAGCCACTCCTAACTTGGAAAAGATAAGGCAGCCTCGGGTGGGTCAGCCCCAGTTCCTATCTTTCCCAAGCCAAGCTCTCCAGCAACTACATCTCGGGGACTCCCCGGATTGTTTCCCTTCCAGGCTGAGCTTAGGAGCCCCTGCTCCTTCCCAGCTTTGAGACGTCCTGGCGGGAACCACCGAGGCTTTGGGTGAAGCGCCCCAGACTTTTGCAGTGGTAGCAGTAATAAAGAACTCAGCCTTGAGACCAATCCTGCAGGCCCAGTATTCTTCCCTAAACCTGGACTGGTTTCCAAGTGTAGTCCTGGGCAAACTGCTGCATTGTAGCAAGCAAAGTGCCCCTAGGGTTTTTGTTTTTGTTTTTCTGCATCCCCTGCTGGGGTTAGCTGGCAGTTCCGGCTGCTGTGCGGAGCGGGCTCCTCTCCCGAGCCCTCCCAGTCACTGTTCAGCCACAGCCCCGCACCTCCTTGTCTAGACCCAACTGGTTCCTGGCTCATTAGAGCTTAGACTTCTCTATATTCCTTCCCTCGGTTCACCATTTTAATTGTATTTTCTCAAACTCTCTATTTTACCACCTCAACCGCACAAACACAAGTCAATCGAGAACAGGCGCAAATAGGAATTGTAAATCCACTGTGTGGGTTGGAAACCTCCCAGTATACTGTATGACTTGGTCTCCGCTTTCTTTCAGTTTTTGGTGACATATCAAAATTGATGTGGGGGGGGGGAGTATCGAGGCCACACGGAATGCTCTGCCCACAGGCCCAGCAAGTGCAGTCCCCAATTCCGATTCAGGACATGTGGTTTGGCTTTGCCAGGAATCCTAGAGCAAAGCGCTATGCACGCTGTTATTAGTGGGAGGCTGAGCCTCAGAGCCTCAAGCCGGTTGCGCCGGTTTTCTCTGCAATGACTGGATCAGAGTCCGAGGGCGGCGAACCATACCCGCTTCCAGCGGGCCCCTGAGGCCTGGCTCGCAGCAAAACTCAGCAAGGCTCCTAAAGCCGGCTCTGCCCCGCCGCTACCCCCACTTGCGCCAATCTGCCAGGCTTTGGGCATGATCGTGGCAGCAGCCCACCTACTGCCACCAGGGCTCTCCGCGACTGTGTTTGTTTTACCCACGGCTAGACAGGACCTTTATCGGTGCGCGGATCCTTTTGTGATTAAAAAAAAAAAAAGAGGGGATGCTAGGAAAGAAAAACGGCACTCTTGAGCGCGTACATATGACGCCCTAATTCGAACTTGACTCCTGAAATCTAATTGGAAAATAAGTGTTCCGGTCCCCGTAACCCGCTTCCCCTGTGATCACCTTGCCGCCTTTTTCCAGGACTCTCTTTTTCCCTGGGCCCTGAGGCTGGGGTTGGCCAGCACTTTGAGTCCCTTCTTCTAACCATGTATTTCCTCTCTCACTTTTCCCGGATGCCCCCGCGCTCTCTCCTGCCACCTCACCTGCTCAATCTGTATTCTGCCTTTTTGGCTCACTCTCATCTCCCTCTTCTTCCTACTTTTGTTTTTCCTTCCCTGCCTTTCTCCTCCCTTCCTTCCCTCCTCCCTCCACTTCTTTCTTCGGCTATTTTCGTTCTCCCATTCTCTGTCTTCCCCCGCCCCTGGTCAACCCCTACCCTCTGCAGATGTTTCGGTACCAAATGCGCGGGCTGCGCGCAGGGCATCTCCCCTAGCGACCTGGTACGGAGAGCGCGGAGCAAAGTCTTTCACCTGAACTGCTTCACCTGCATGATGTGTAACAAACAGCTTTCCACCGGCGAGGAGCTCTACATCATTGACGAAAACAAGTTCGTCTGCAAAGAGGATTACCTAAGTAATAGCAGTGTCGCCAAAGAGAACAGCCTCCATTCTGGTGAGGCCCTGATTCCCAGCTGGCTAGGGGCGGGCGGGTCCTGAGGGAGGGAAGGCCGACCAGCCCCTGCTCACCAGTCCCTTTCCTCTTCTCAGCCACCACGGGCAGTGACCCCAGTTTGTCTCCGGATTCCCAAGACCCATCGCAGGATGACGCCAAGGACTCGGAGAGCGCTAATGTGTCCGATAAGGAAGGGGGCAGCAACGAGAATGACGACCAGAATCTGGGCGCCAAGCGGAGGGGACCGCGCACCACCATCAAAGCCAAGCAGCTGGAAACGTTGAAGGCAGCCTTCGCTGCTACGCCCAAGCCCACACGACACATCCGCGAGCAGCTGGCGCAGGAGACAGGTCTCAACATGCGTGTCATCCAGGTCAGAGTCCTGGCGTGCCACTCCTTCCCCCTGAGGCCCACAGGGCCACTCAGTGCACCCGGTCCAAGCCTGGGACAGCTCTGAGTCGAGGAAGGGAGCGAATCTGTGGTGGCTGGTAGAAAGTGGGGGGAGGCCAGACTCCCTCCGAACCTTGGAAAAGCTGATGCACTGATGCGATGCGTGGAACATCAAGAAATCCCTCTTCCGCACCCAATAGTGGTCATGGAGGGGGAGGGGAGTCAAACAGCTAGCTGGCATAAGGCTAGAGGAGAGGACACTGTCAAACACCACAAAAACAGTTAGGACCCCCTCTTTCTGCACACATCCTGTCCCACCCACCATCCACACCATTAGGAAAGAGTGAAGAGGTTCCTGTGGACTACAGAATGGAGCAGTTCTTCTAGTTTCTGCACAACATTTTCTCCAAGTCTCCAACCCCAACTTTGTGGGTCTCTTGCCCCAGTAAGACAAGTCCCAGAGCAGAGACTTCCCCTCCAAAGAAAGGTGGGGGCATCCTGGATTGAAGGGGAAGGAAGTGGTTCGGTGGAGAGTCTGCTCTGCCTGAATGCATTCCGGAGTGGGATGGGGGAGGAGAGGCCATCTGGAGGCAACTGGGCCTATGCATTGGGAGGGGGAGGGAGGTGAGACCAGGGCGGTGGGAGTCTCTGACCCAAGGCTAGATGTGGGATCAAGATGCCTGGAGGCTCTGTGCCTGGGAGATTCGGTGTACTTTCGTGAGTGTGTGGGGCAGCCGGCCCTGAACCGCAGGCTCTGAGACCTTTGAGAGGCGGTGCCAACCTGTGTGTATGAATGGGGGGGGGGGGCTTGTGTGTCCGTGTCACTGTGATCACAATTAGTGAGAGGCAGTGGATAAGTATTTGGCAGAGAGTTTGTGCGTAGGTGTGAAGAGAAGATGGTGATTTTGGTCACTACCCTTGGGAAACCGAGTCAGTAGGAAGCCGCCTGTGTCTCCGTCACTATCACGGGGTTGTGGGCAGTGGCGGGTTGGGGGGGGTCGCTTCAAGGAATCGTGAAAGGGAAGCTGTGTGCGTGATACTGTTTTGAAGCGGTTTAGTGAATAGGGGTGTATAGCCCCTCAGAAGCTGTAACTGTGACAGTATGACTGTTGGAAACAATGCGGCTACACAACATCCCCCAGTCGGGAATCCTGCCCACATTTGGCTCAGTGTCTGCCCTGCGCGGTCCTACTCAGAGACCCCACCACCAATTTCATACCACGCCCGGGAAGCCCAGCGTCGCGAGTCGGGTATTGGAGGGGTGAGGGGCTGGGTCCCGCCGCACACGCGGACTGGGGAGTGGAGTTTCCGCGGCTTCACTCTGCGGCGTGTGTGCTTCAGGTCTGGTTCCAGAACCGGCGCTCCAAGGAACGCAGGATGAAGCAGCTGAGCGCGCTAGGAGCCCGGCGCCACGCCTTCTTCCGCAGTCCGCGCCGGATGCGGCCGCTAGTGGACCGCCTGGAACCGGGCGAACTCATCCCCAACGGCCCCTTCTCCTTTTATGGAGGTGGGTGCGCGGCCGAGTGGCAGGGCACCGCCAGGCCGGGACTGGCTTCGCTGGAAGCGGGTGGCAGCACGGGAGGCACCCTTTGCTTAGAGAAGAGAAGATTCAGGGGAGAGAAGGCTAAAGGCTGGGAATAAATTCGGGGGAGGTGGTGAGACCATGGGTCAAATTCCTCACTTTGAACTAGGAAAGTGAGCCGGTAGGGGGGACTAGCGGCTGTCTTTGCGCAAAATTCTCCTCTGTGCTCCCAGACCCACAGGATCCTCCCCCCATAAACATCTAGTGCCCCCACCCTGGGGCCCCCCGTGCTCGGTCACCTGCTCGCCTTCACGCCCTTCCTGTCCTGACAGTCCCGGGGCCCCTTGCCCTGATATCCTCCTTTCTGCCACTCTGCAGATTACCAGAGTGAGTACTACGGTCCTGGGGGCAACTACGACTTCTTCCCGCAAGGTCCCCCGTCGTCACAAGCCCAAACACCAGTGGACCTACCTTTTGTGCCGTCTTCGGGGCCGTCCGGGACGCCTCTGGGAGGCCTGGAACACCCTCTGCCCGGCCATCATCCGTCCAGCGACGCGCAGCGGTTCACCGATATCCTGGCGCATCCCCCAGGGGACTCACCCAGCCCAGAGCCCAGCCTGCCTGGGTCTCTGCACTCCATGTCGGCTGAGGTCTTCGGGCCCAGCCCGCCCTTCTCCTCACTGTCGGTTAATGGAGGGGCGAGCTACGGAAACCACCTGTCTCACCCCCCTGAAATGAACGAGGCGGCCGTGTGGTAGCGGGGTCTCTCACGGTTCGTGGAGTTCCTGGTTGTACAGAAATGAACTTTTATTTAAGAAAAATAGAAAAAAAAACAAAAAACATAAGAAACAAGCCTCCTGCCCCACTTCCTCCAGCCTCGGGGACCATTCTTGGTCTGGGGAGACCAGATGGGAAAGGGGGACACAAAATGGGATCCAAATCCGTTTCGAGGCGGGACTGGGATGTGCGCACTGGATGGCAAGGTTCAGAACTGGGGCTCCGGAAGGGAAATGCAGAACTCTCCCCCACCAGAACCGGTATCACTGGACAGATCCACAGGCTTGTGTCCCTGGCCGTCGGGCGGCAGAAAGACATCCTGAGAGTCGCAGGCGCACTCAGCCATTGGTGATGCCGGGAGCCTTGGGGAGGGAGGCTGTGAGGCGCGCAGCCAGGTGAGGGAGGCGAAGCCGCCGGCGCGCTCCCGGGCCAGCCCGAAGGTTTGGAGCCCTGAGATATCCCCTGTTAGTGTCTCAGAGTTCAGCGACAGCGACAACAAACTCTTATAGCTTCAGAAACACCGACCTGCTGTGCATCAGGTGGGACTATATATATACATATATATATATTTTGTCTGGGTTTTTGTTTTTTTTTTGTTTTTGCCAAAATTGCAAAATTCTAAATGTAAAGCCCTCAGTATCAACTCTTCTACCTTCACAAAGCTCTACACGCAGAGATACACACAAACACACTGGTTAGGATGGTCTCCAGCCAGACCACTCAGTAAAATGACTTGAACATCGGCTGTACAAGAAAAGTATTCTACCTTTACATACAAAAGTTAAAAAAAAGACTATTGAACTAAAAACAGTCAACTGTTTACGTATAATGTTAAATTCAGGAGTTCAGTGTTTTACTAATATATCCTGTTTTGAAACCTCGTGTTCAAAAAAATGTTTTGAGCAATCAACCAAAATTGTTATTTTTCTTTTCCTGTAGATGTTCTGACAGATTTGCAGGGCTTTCGGCTCACTGTGCTAGTATGTAAAAAAGTGTTGTTTACTCGAGGCAAAGAAAACATGATATTCAGACAGTTGCCAAATAGAATAATTATAGCACAAATACTGTAAAGGTGCCTGGCACCAGCAACCTGAGAAAGTGTTAAAAAAAAAAGTGTTACAAGGTTAAAAAAAAAAAAAAAACATCTTTGCTAATTTTTAGTCCTGTTGAACATTCATGGAATTGTTAATATGACTTATATAGACCCACACAGGTTTTATTTTTGTGTCTTTAAAATAAAAGTCCAAAATATTTAAATTTTATGGTCAAATATGCAGTCAACAGCTGCTACTTTTTTCTTCATATATTAAATTTCTCATATGTCTTTTATTGTTCTAATAAACCTAAGCTTGTGTGACCTCCAGTGCATATTAGACCATTCACTGTATGAAAGAAAACATGTTGAATAAATTTGTGAGTTTTTAATAAAAATAGAAAACCTGATGTTTAGATAACTGGTGTGGTATTTGATGATTTCAGTTGACTAGAGGGAAGCCCTGAGGGGTACTGAGTGGGTCTCAGAAGCTAGAAGAGAAGCAGGATTGGGCTGATGTATCTGTTTTTGCCTTGGCTGTGGCTGAACTCCTCCACTAATGCCAGCCAAGCTTTACTCCATGGCTTCCCGCTGCTATTAAATACAGATTTGTACTCTGTGGATTTAACTGATACAGTTGAAGAGATAATTGTTGATAAGTTAATATAGAATTTAAAATAGAAATGAAATCCATGGCTAAAAAAAAAATGAGTGGTCCCAGCCTGTGATTAGGCATGAGATCCAGAGCATTCTCTCTCCCCTTCTCTCTGTACATGCAAAACTGGGCTTGGGAATGTCAGATACTTGTAAATATAGTTAGAGATGTTCCTTTTTAGTTTCAATTCATTTCCCATAGTAATCCTACTTTCTAATTTGGGGGTTTGAAAGATAATGTAAAATGAATGCACAGTATAGCTAGAAATGAAATACTTTAATCCCTTTCACAGAACTGATATGAAATTGTTATTTTATAGTATCTGTTACATTTGAAGTTCCCCAGAAGAAAAACTATTTTGTCTGGCACAAGATACATAGTAAGTTTCTCTGAAAGATGAAGAAAAATAACTAACAGAAAAATCAAATTTCAACTGGGAATTGCCAGTAGATTCTGAAAAGTAGTTCAAGTCCTTCCAAACCTTCATTAGAAACGGAAAGAATTTGAATATTTTATCTACTATGAAATACTTGTGCTTGGGTCTATGTATGTGTTTTAATATCAGAGGCTATTATTAGAGTTCCAAAATTTCTTTTCCATATCACCTAGGTTTCAGTCTGGCTTATTTATTTGCTTATTTTTTTTTAAATCAAAGTTTTTACATTAAATAGTGTGTAATTTCCAGCACTGTTTTCGTATTTTGTTAAGACACAGCCAACTTTATCTTTCCTGCAGAGAAGGCTTTAAAATGAGCAATATTTCACTGCATCCCTATGATGGCTTATCAAATGCGAGAGGGGGCACTATCAGGGAGGAATCTGGCAGTGTTCTTTCACAAATAAAAAATTATGAAATACAAGGGAGACTTTGAAACTCCTATCCTCGGCATACACCACATTTTCTTCATCTGCTTTATATGCAATCACCGAATCGGCTTGTTTTTGCCCTTTTCGCATTTATATACATTAAATCATAGCTAACTTATTCATTACAGCCACCACCTCTATCCCCTCCCCCTTAAAGACATTCATTTAACTGAACGTATGCTCATCGGGAGGCTGCATTTTCCTATCAAGGCTGCTGAATTATTTAGCAGCTTTATTGTGGTATGGGGTATTTGATAAGAAGTGTTTCAGAGTTGGGTACTCGGTGTGGATTCAATTCTAACTCCGTGGCAGTCTGTCCTCTCAGCTCGGTACTGTGAATCCTGGCGAGTACCAGAACAGTGGCAATGCTCAGCAGTCTAATTTGATGCCAAAGGCCCTGGAAGAAAAGTTCTAGAAATGGCAGGGTCTGATCCCCTTCTCTTCAACGCCGGCGCTGCCACACTTCTTGCCCTAAAGTGCAGGGAAGCGCTACACCGTCCTCCGCGGAGCTCCCGGGAGAGGCGCGCCAGCGGAAGAGAAGCAGCACTGCGGTCCCCTCTTGCCCGGGAGGTCAGCCTCCTCTCAGACCCAGTTTGGCAGCCTGGTTTCTCCCTGCGGCCATCTTAAGGTCGCCACTTCTATGCCTCCTGCCACCTGCCCTCAGGATTCCAGCGTCGGGAAGCTGCCTTGGGCTCCGGGCGAAGGAGCTTCAAAAGCTCACCCATCCAACTTCTCCCGGCTGGCCAGCCAACACTAGGCAATTTTGCTTTGGTGAGGGACAAGTTGGGGAAAGAGCATGAGGAGAACCTGGACAAGCATCGCCACGGGTCTGGGACCTGGGGTTTGATGAAGTCTGATAAGAGAGACAGGTTGGGATCTGGTTTTCCCCTAAACTCTTGAAACTTCTGGTCAAGCAAACAGTTGGTGGGAATGTCTAACGTCACCTCTGCCCATTCTCTGATGCTCCTTACATCTGCCTGCTACTTTGCAGCTAACTTAGTAGGCAGGGGGATTGTGAGCCAGGAGAAACAGGAGAACCTCCTGCCTTCTCTCCAGAGGACAGTCTTTTTTTGGAAGACTGCTCCTTTTATTCTCATCTCTCTGCTCACCTCATCTGCTCTCATTTCTAGAGCACTCAGAGGTGGAAATTTCTTCCAGGGAGGTATAGTCTAAAACATTCCCTCCTTTAGTCTACCTTCTATTTCCACCCCCACCCCACCCATCTTGATATGGAAGCCCTTCCTCCACATCTCAAGAAACTAAAATGCAATTAGGGAGGGACCCTCAGATGGAGCATTTGAGAGGTTTCTCTTCTAAGCCTATGTCTTAACTTCTCTCAGTTGTATCCGAAGTCCTAGAATTCTTTCTTCTAATTTCTTACTCTCAGTATAGGGTAAGAAAGCAGGGGAAAACATTTTGGGAATGTGTACGACAGGAGTGCTCTTGATTCTTTCCTAAAAAGAATTCCCAAGTCAATAGAGAGTAGGACAGAGAAGGGAAAGTAGTTAAGCAGGTCTTTGGCATTTTCTGCTGAGTGTTTGCCCAGCCCAGCCCCATATGAGCTACCAGTGTCCTTTTTGATTGATATTTAGAGGAGGTCTCTACCCTGCCTCACCTCCCTCTCCCTTTTTTCCTTTCTCTCTATCTGGAAGACCAGATTTCTAAGCACTATTAGTGCCCCAAATAGAAAGGGAATGGTATTGGGGGAGTTCATTTTCCAAATGTATAATGGAAGAAACATTTTTGAAGCCAGAGTAATAGCACCTTGTGGAAAATTGAAGAGCATATTTTTGCTCTAGAGGCCCAGATGCAGGTACAAGACTGAAATTATACAGGATACATTTAAAAACCAAAACTTGCACTCATAGCCTGAGTCTTCTCACAGATGGCAAAAAGAGGTTTTCTTCATCTGCGTTCCCTTGCATAGCCTGGCCTTCTTTCCCTTCCCTATCTGAGGGGGTTACCCTAAGACAGGGTTTCCTTACTCTCTGCAGCTATGGTTGACTTCATTGAAGAGCCACATAGAACAGGGATGTGGGGAGGGACTAAAGTCCCTCCTTTCATTGCTTGATCTGGGGGTATACGAAGACTTTGGGTTCTGACATAGGAGACATTGGGGACCTAAAAGCTGCTCAGGTTGTTCAGCTGTGGGGTCTAACTGGCTCAGACAGTACTCAACAAGAGGCACTTCCCTTTCTTAGTGCATCCCTAATGTCTTTTTTTCTGGATCCTTTTGAGGCAGTTTTTCTATTTAGCTGGTTCTAGGTCTTTGCAAGTGACCTCCAACAGATACTGGAAGGATAGATCACTTTGTAGTCTAGTCAGTCTTATCATTCTTTATTGCAGTTTATGTTTACATGTTTGTCTGTCCCCCTAGGCTGATCACTGTGGTAGAGAAGCTAACTTACTCATCTTGTATCTCATCTAGCAGTGCCTGCCACATAGTGGGCAGTCAGGGAAAGCTCAATGAAGAGAAGACATTGTAAAGGGGCTGCATCTTTCCATGTGTCTGGGTGCAATTATATCTGTTCTATTGTCTTTATATTTTGAGTCTACCCCTCTAAAAGTGAACCTGAGTTTTTTAGATTTTTAAAAAATTTTCACATTTATGCCTCAGTTTCAGGTGTCTGAGTACTCCTTCATCTCTAAGTAGTAAAGATATCAAATACCGAGCGTGCACTAGAATAATCCCCACTTCACCCCTTTTCCTTGCTCAGGCAAGACTGCTTGGAGAAGCTACAGAAACCATCTCTATTTGTGCACATAGTGATTCCTAATTATTCCTACTTATAAAGAACCCAGTAGTTTGCCTCCACTTACACATACATATACATCCCTGACATAGGATTTCCATATCCCAGCCACCCAGGAGTGGGAAGCGTATTCCCGGACTCAGATTCCTCTAAATTATGAAAAGCCAAATCTCTTTTGGGTCCCAGTGCATGCCTCTGTGAGTACGCACCCAAGGTTTCCTTCTTCCCAAAGCAGCCACCGTGGGCCACGGTTACACTACGCTTTATTCTTAAACGAACCTCACACAAAGCTTCAGGCATATTTTGTGCAAGGGCACAAGGGCTGCGCGCAACGCAATCAACGCTCCGAGCCAGAGGCAGTCACGTGCCACCGCGCGCTCCCGCACCTCTCCACACGCTACCTCGACGCACGCGCACGCGCACACGCGTTCGTAGGGCCACAATCCCTTAAACCTTCCGCGCGCTTCCGCCTTCAACCTAGCAACGCCGTAGTGACACTGCAGGCCCCGCCCCCTCCCGCGCGCGCCTCCCGGAAGTTGCCGATCTGGAGCTGAGCGCCAAGCTCCGCGCGGTCCCTGGCTGTGTTGCGGAGGAGTGTCTGACCGAGAGCTTCTGGCCTGGGATAGAGCGTTCGGACAGGGGCTAGGGCCGCACGTTCACGTACACAGCGCGGACCCGGACCTGGTGACGATGGCGGGAACGCAGCCCCTGGCCCTGCAACTGGAACAGTTGTTGAATCCGCGACCGCGAGAGGCGGATCCAGAGGCCGACCCGGAGGAGGGTGAGGCCTGACAGGCGGGCCACGTGTCGAGCTGTGGGCTCTGCCTGGCGGGGATCGGGGTGGCGTGTGAGGGGTTTGCAGCCGTGACTCGCCGCCTCTCCTACTCTTTTAGAGGAAAATTGCCTCCTTCGAGGGTTGCCCCCGGACTCGGGAGGAGAACTTCGGCTTCTTTCGACCTGCCCTCTAGATTTGGTGTCCCAGTGGGTGGGCGGTTCCGGACTCATCCCCAGCACTCCAGCCAAGAGCTGGTTAAAGTTGGTCGAGGGCTGTTGGAGGAAACCAGAGTGTGGCAGCAGGCCGGTAGCAGGTTGGAAATTATCTTTCAGGAAGTCCTGACGGGCACTGACCTTTGGTGGAAGAAGTGCTCATCAGTTTTTGTTTTTTGTTGTCTGAAGTCAGGCCGCCTCTAAAAACTTGCTTGGAGAACGAAGGAAAAAGTAGTATTCCCTGATTCTGTTTAAGCCTCTTTAGGTCTCAAGATGCTTGCTCGGGGGCTGACAACATACCACTGTTCTGTAAGCTGGATGTTCAAGGTCTAGCTGGGAATAATCCTGCTTTAGACTTAGGTCAGAGAAGTGTGAGGAAGGGATAATAATGAGGGATAAATGTGAGTCTGAACCGTGCCTTAGGAATATCAGTTGAAGGAACCCGGGGCTGTTGAGCCAGGATAGGGAGAAGGAAACTCTCCGAAAGAGGGGTGGAGTGAAGATAGAACTTGATGGCTGATTTAAGATATTGGAGTCGGTGTCTACATGCAAGGGGAATTAGACTAATTTTACAGGATCCAAGATAGTAAATATAAATATAGATATGTATTCACTATTAGAAGGAGTCAGCCTTCTGTTTAGAAACATCAATAAGATAAGTGATCTACCTGGAGAAGTAATGCGTTCCCTATTTCTGGAACTTGATGGGGATTTTTGTAGAGGGCATTGGAGTATGAATTGAAAGAGTTTAACAGAGGTCTTATTAATGTTCTTCCTAACCTGAGACTCTGATTACTTTTCCCTCTCCCAGCCACTGCTGCCAGAGTGATTGACAGGTTTGATGAAGGGGAAGATGGAGAAGGTGATTTCCAGGCAGTGGGTAGTATTAGAAAACTGGCATCAACCTCCCTATTGGACACAGACAAAAGATATTCTGGCAAGACTACTTCTAGAAAAGCTTGGAAGGAAGACCATTGGGAGCTGACTTTGCCAGGTTCATCTGGTGAGTGAATTTATTTGCATGGAGCTCTTTCTTCCCTAATTCTTCAGGATAAATCTTTTTTTCTTTTTTCTTTTAATTTTTGATGCTCTGCAAATCTGTGTGTCTCTATCTGTTAGAAGAGAGCAATGATTTGGTATTTGGAAAAGATCTAGAGGTTTCTTCATTTCACTTCACCAGGAATCTAAAACCCAGAGTGATCAAGTTGCTATATTTAGGTTCATATTAATGGTTCACCCTAAAATGGTGTGAAAGAAAAGGTAATGCATACTGGAAAGGATTATTTGTCAAAGAAGTATGGTATCTAATGAGCATGTTTGGCTCAGTTGTGGCCCTTTCCCTTTTGTTTTTCAGGTCTTATATTGACAAGTATATAGTATTAGTTATTTGTGAAACTCATATTTTGTCCTTGTAAGAATAACATAATGCTTCCCTCTTCCCTGTAAAAAAGTTGGGAGGATATGAGCTTACAGTTTTAAATAATTGTAAGTTGCTCATGGTGGAAAAAGGGGCTGGATATGGTGATTATTTAGGATACCATTTGTTTTCCTTTAGGGAGGTCAGGAATGCCATATTGAGAATCCACAGACAACATAAAAAAAAAACAAAACTATCATTTGGGTTATGATATCTATGATTTAGTCCTTGATGTAATTCTGGGAGCTTCTGATAAGCTCATTTCATATTCTTTGTCTAGAGACTGATGAAGGGACCAGTCATGAGACAAATATGATAATTTTGTAGAACTCTCATCACATGTCATCCACTGTAGATCTGAGAGCCTGGAATACAGTATATCCTCAAAAAATATTGTCACCATTATTGCTACCTGTATCTTTTTATTTAGTACTCTCAGTAGCTCCATTGTTATTATTTATCCCCATTTTACAGATGAAGAAAGTGAGGGGCCAATTAGTTAAATAACTTGTTCAGAATCATATGGTTTTTAAGAGGAAGAGCCATGATTCAGAAGAGACAGTCTGATTCTAAGTTCTGTAGTGTTTTTAAATTTTTTGTGGTACAAGGGATTAAACCCAAGGGTGCTCTATCACTGAGCTACATCCCCAGCCCTTTTTTAATTTGAGGCAAGATCTTGCTTAGTTGCCCAGGATGGCTTTGAACTTGTGATCTTCTTGCCTCACCACCTGAGTAGCTGAGATTATAGGCGTGTACCCAGCTCAAGTTCTAAACACTTAACCACTGTGTTGTTTGTTTCTTAGTCTCAGAAATGGTGTACATTTAAAGAATTTAAAAGATTATTTGATGGTTTTGCACTTAGTTTTTGTATTTATAAAAGTATGTATATTCCTTGCAGTGCTGGGGATTGAACTCAGGACCTTGTATATGCATCTATATATTTTTGGGTATCAGAGATTGAACCTTAGGGGTACTTAACTCTTTCTTAAATTTTGAGACAGGGTCTTGCTAAGTTTCTGAGGCTTCTGTCAAACTTGGCGATCTTTCTCCCTCAGCCTCCTGAGTTGCTGGATTGTGAATGTATGCCACCATGCCCATTCTGTATTTATGTTTGACAGCATTGTCTGTGTCTTTAAGTATACGTATATCTGTTTTATTTCATTTTTTGATACTGGGGATTGAAACCAGGGCTACTTAACCACTGAGCCACATTTCCAGTTCTTTATAAATTTTATTTAGAGAAAGGGTTTCGCTGAGTTGCTTAGGGTCTTGCTAAATTGCTGAGCCTGACCTTGAACTCATGATTCTCCTGCCTCAGCCTACTGAGTAGCTGGGATTACAGGCATATGTAATCACACCCAGCTTCCTTATAGTCTTCCTAAATTCACTTGTACCAGAGTTAATATTTGTCTCTCCTTATGGTTATTGAAATTTTGTCAAAGCGCTTTTAATTCTTCCTTGTAGAATATTGTCTTAGAGTTAGACCCATGTTCTATTTATAGCATTTTAGTAGTAATAAATATTTGTTGAATTGTGTACCATAATAAAATTTTCCCCCTATGAGGTGCCAAGTTCTTCAGTTGAAATGAAAAAGATATGGCTTGGTGTTTTTCTTCAGGTAACGCCCATTTTTTTCTTTTTTCCCTCCCATCTGGTTCAGATGATGAAATATCTGAGGAAGGGTCTGGAGATGGAGATTCAGAGGGACTGGGTCTTGAGGAATCTGATGAGGATGACGCGAGTACTGCTGAGGAACAGGATTCTGCGGACAATGGGGAGAGCAGCCTGGCAGGGAGGAAGAAGAGTAGAAGCCTCTCTGCAGAAACACCAGGCTTCAGTTTCCAGAGCATTAGTGACTTTGAGAAATTTGCCAAGGGAATGGATAACCTTGGGAGCAGTGAAGAGGAAGAAGATGAAGAGGAAGAGAGTGGCATGGAAGAAGGTGACGGCGAGGAAGACGGGGAGGGTGAGAGTGAGGAAGACAGGGCTGGAGACAAGAGCAGTGAAGATGATGGTGTGGTGATGACCTTCTCCAGTGTCAAGGTTTCTGAGGAAGTGGAGAAAGGAAGAGCAGTGAAAAATCAGATAGGTCTGTATGTGGTTTTATTGGTTACTTGTTTTTCAGAAATATATGCATTTTTTTTAGATGTTGATGGATCTTTATTTTATTCATTTATTTATATGAGGTGCTGAGAATCGAACCCAGTGCCTTGCACATGCTAGTCAAGCACTCTACCACTGAGCCACAACCCCAGCCCCAAAGTATATGCATTTTGGCAACTTTTTTTTTGTTTGATTTTGGCTGGTCTGTCTCTTTGGTGTTCTTCCAATTAGTTTGTGACATGCCTCACTTACCCAAAGGCCTAAAGCCCTGTTCCACCATGCTTAGCCAGCCGTTTCTGCACTGAGCTGCTTAGCTGGTTCTGCTCTAGTACTTGTGGCAACTGTGGAAGATTGAAGAAGAGAGTGTTTTCTTCTTTCCTTGGGCTTTAGATTTCCCTTTTTTATAGCAAATATTTGCTTCCAAGATACGGAATTTATTTTCTAAAATAAAGAGTGTTTCCATGGCATGAAACTGATAAAGCTGTGTTGCTTAGAGACTGGTATGATTTCCTGTCCCTCCCCTATCCTTATTCCAGAATATTTTATAACTCAGAGGTGGGGTCCTCTTTTCTTCTTTCTTAGCACTGTGGGACCAGCTCTTGGAAGGAAGGATCAAACTACAAAAAGCTCTGTTGACAACCAATCAGCTGCCTCAACCTGATGTTTTTCCTGTTTTCAAGGACAAAGGTGGCCCAGAGTTTGCCAGCGCCTTAAAAAATAGTAAGATTACTTATCCCATATTGGGATATTTAGAAGCAACTACTGAGGCACATTGGGATATATTGGGATAAATGTAAAGGAAAAAGAGAATATTTTATTTTAATGATATTATGGTATAGAACAGTGGTTTCTACTCTTCTAAAAATAGCATTATGATCCATTCATCAAATGACACTTTTGATTAAAATGGATTGGTTGCTTGAGCCTTATCTAATCCACTTTCTTCTTGCCTGCTCTTGTCCCCATTCTCCCCTTGCTTTCACAGTTGCTTCCTTTTTTGGAGCGGGGGTTCTGGAGATTGAATTCAGGGGCACTCTACCACTTAGCTACATCCCTAGCCCTTTTTATTATTTTTTATTTTGAGATAGGGTCTCACTAGGCTGGCAATGAATTGTGATCCTCTTGCCTCAGTTTCCATGCTGGCTTTTAAGTTATTTCTTTAATGCTTAGGGAATATTATTTGAAAACCCACTGGTGTAGAACAAAAGGCAGAGTATGAGTGATTAAAGTCAGTTCATTCAAGTTGTTTGTATCATGTATTTAAAAGATGCCTGCCTTTGGGAGGTTTTTTAGAATAACATGCTAAAGTGATCTTAGATCTTCCTTTGGGTGGCAAAAAGTGAGGATAAGTGATGTCTGCAGAGGGAGGAATAAGTTTTGGGAAAAAATACTGAGCTATAAAGTCAGAAGAATTCTAGGGAGAAAAAGAATTTAGAGATTATTTGATTCCAAATTCCCTCATTTTACAGATGAGAGAACTGAGGCCTAGAGAAAATGACTTGCCCAAAGTTACAGAGCTTGTTCATGAATGGCAGAGACAAAACTCCAGCTTTTGTGCCTCATGATCTAGGAGACTTTCTTCTGCACCACACTGCCTCCTGTGTGCTCAGTGGCACTGAAGGACTGGGCATAGGGAGATTTGGGGTGAGTGTTCTGTGGTTGGAATCACTATTTTGTATTTGCATGCTTGGACTTAGTATTTTCATTTGCTCTTTAAAACTGAGATCCAGGGCTGCTTGCTTGCACAAGGCCCTGGGGATCTCAGTTAGTAGAGTGCTTGCCTTGCATGCACGAGGTCCTGGGTTCAATCTCCAGCACCACAACAAAACAAAACAAAAACTGAGATCCAAGTCTGCTGACATACACCTGTAGTTCCAGCTGCCTGGGAGACTGAGGAAGAGGTTACCTTAAGCCCAGGGGTTTGAGGCCAGGGTAGGTCACATGGCAAGACCTTGTCTCAAAAATTTTTAAAAAAACTTATGGAGTTAAGAATTGCAAGGGACCTTGGGAGGATATCTAATTTGACATCTGTCTCTACGTGGGACCACTTGAAACCGTTTAAAGTATGTGTATAGGATTTCTAGGAAAGGGAATTTTGTGAATGTTTAGTGTATAGGAGAATATCAGGTTTAATTTGGAATGACTTCCTAGGGTCCAGTTGTTAGTTTTTGTGTCCTGACATGCTTGAAATCTGTTTTCTATGTGAAAAGTCTGGGCAATCCTTCTAAAACCCTCCTGTATCTATTGTGAGGGTGGGTCTTTTATACCCCTGCCCCAGCTTTTCCTTCTTCCTCAAAAGAGATGATACAGGGGCTGGGATGTGGCTGAAGCCGTAGCGCGCTCGCCTGGCATGCATGCGGCCTGGGTTCGATCCTCAGCACCACATACAAACAAAGATGTTGTGTCCACCAAAAACTAATAAATAAGTATTAAAAAAATTAAAAAAAAAAAGAGATGATACATTGATGGTTTCACATTTTCTGAGATTTTTGGAGCACTTCTCTGCTATTTTTAATGCCCTAGTACCCTAATTTCTGGAATGCCTTTGAATGAGGTCTAAACTGCTCTGGATTACATATCTTAAATGTTTTATGATAAAGGTCTTTTCCATTTTGTTGTTCATTATTAGTCTTACTTGAGTTTTTTCTTTTTTTAAAAAAATTTATCTTAAAATATAGATAGCTCAAGGGTTAGCATTAATGGACACATTCTTACTCTTGGATACCACTTAGTTCCTTTAGCCATTGATCAATTAACTTTTATTTTATAATATTTCCAATCATTTTAGTCTATCTTTTTTAGTATGTAATTAGTTGCCTCTTTGCCTCATTGGTGAACTCAGTTAATCTGACATTGCCTATTAATTTGACAGGGTGGCTTGTGGTGGAAGAAGAAGAAAGAAAAGCTTAGTGTCACGTTTTGAGAGGATGGGGAGCTAATACCTAGAATTTAGGGGTACTCAACCACTGAGCTACATCTCCAGCTTTATTTACTTATTTATTTTTTAATCTTGTTTTTAATTCTCAGCTTTATTTTGTATATTTTGCATTTTATTTAGAGACAGGGTCTCACTGAGTTGCTTATTAGCCCTCTCTTTTGCTGAGACTGGCTTTCAACTCACTATCCTCCTATCTCAGCCTCCTGAGCTGAGGGATTACAGGTGTGCACCACCATGCCTGGCTTGGCTACATTATTCTGGATTGCCAGTTTATACCATGTTAGATAACTAGCTGATATGGAATATAAGCTAAATTTATACCAACTTCAGAAGAAACACTGGAACTTACTGTTTTTAATTAAATCTCTTCATTTGTTTGGTCTTACAGGATAGACTACCTGGGTTTTGATTCCATCTCAGCAGTGGATTAGCTCTGTGACCTTGGACAAGTTACTTCATAATAAAATGGGGATAATATGGTTATGAGGATTAAATGACAATCAATATAAAGTATTAACACAATGTCTGACACACATGATGCCATTAATGTTAGGTATTAGTATTATCTTTTTCTGCTAAAAGGCATTTGGCAATGTTCATGTAAATAGTCATCAGTGTAACTAACCATCATCCCCATTGTCTTCAGTGGTTTTTAAACTTTTTATTAGTATTCAGCTTCTCTGTATAATTTAAATTAAATTATAAATTAATTTATATTTATATTAGCTATTTGTTCTGGAAGGTAGGTAGTGTTATAGTCTGTACTTATAATTTGGTTTTGACCTCTCATAATACCATGGAAAGGTGGCTGAAGATTTTCTTATTGTCAAGCTGCATTCTTGCCTTCCTGAAGCATTTACCTTACCTTGAAATATTTCCCTTTGGCTTTGATGATACTACAGATGCCATTTGGGTTCTCCTATCTTTCTGATCTGCTCTCATGTTTTTCTTTTACCCTCTCACTGTAACTTCATTGCATTTAAAATCCTGTCTTTGGGTTGTGTTTTCTTAATATATATTCTCCTTGTACTACTATTTACTCTCATGTCCTTAACTATAGCTTCTAAAACAGCAGACTTCTAGCTATATTCTAGCACAGTAAACTCCTGAATGCCAAGTCATTGTACCTTTAGCTCCTTGAACTTCACTTTTTAGAAGTCAAACAAATGTTTTCTTCTCTTTCTGCTTCTCCAATACATGCACTAAGTGCCTAGTTACCTTGGAGTTATTATGTTGATAATTAGAGCTCTTGGACCATGAAGTGATTTCAGAGACATTTTTAAAAAGATGCCTATGATCTCAGCTTCTTGGGAGGCTGAGACAGGAAAATCCTAAGTTCGAGGCCAGCCTTGGCAACTTACTGAGATCCTGTCTCAAAAATAAAAAAGGGGCCCAGTGACGTGGCTCACGCCTGTAATCTAGCAGCTCAAGGAGACTGAGGCAGGAAGATTGCAAGTTCAAAGCCAGCCTCTGCAGTTTAGCAAGGCCCTAAGCAACTCAGTTAAGACCCTGTCTCTAAATAAAATACAAAATAGGGCTGGAGATCAGTGGTTAAGTGCCCCTGGGTTTAATTCTTGGTACCAAAAAATAAAAAAAGTAAAAAAGGGGGCTGTGGGTGTAGCTCAATGGTAAAACACCCCTGGGTTCAATTTCCAGTAGTGTACCCACACACAAAAAATACATTGATTTTTTTTTTTTTTTGGGGGGGGGCGGGGGAGGGGGGAGAGTGGGGTACCAGGGACTGAACTCAGGGGCACTTGACCACTGGGCCATATTCCCTGTCCTATTTTGTTTTTTTATTTAGAGATAGGGTCTCACTGAGTTGCTTAGCACCTTGCTGTTGCTGAGGCTGGCTTTGAACTTGCCATCCTTCTATCTCAGCCTCCCAAGCTGCTGGGATAACATGTGCCACTACATCCAACCATTCTTTGATATTTTAATGGCTATAAAAGTAGTAAGTCATGTAAATCTTAACAAAATGCCAAAGTACTTTTCCAATAAGGTTAGCTTTTCTGCTCTTTCTTTTTAACAAATTCTTTATTATTAGGAGGTGGGCCTTTTATGTTGACGGCAATAATATGTAACGAAGAAGGCAAATTACTATGGAAATCTCTGTATGAATTATTTAAAAATTTTCACTATGGACTGTATCAAATCTATTTAAAAACAGAAACAATAGTAGAGTAGTGAATCCCTGTATATCATCACCACTTAAACAGTTAACTCATAGCCAATTTTATTTTATCAGTACTTATACTAGCTTCTCCTGTTTCTGGATTGTTTGGAGAAAATGACAGATAACCTCTGGTTTTACCAGTAAATCTTTCAGCCTATATGTCTAAAACTTAAGAATTAAAAAAAAAAAAAATCTTGATAACCATCATCCCACATAGGAACATTAATAATAGTCTGGGGATGTAGTTCAGTGGTACAGCACACTTGCTTAGTATGCATGAGGCCCTGAGTTCACCCCCAGTATTGTAAAAACAAACAAACAAAAAATAACAGTAAGTTTTGTTTTGTTTTGTTCTTGTAATGGGGATTGAACCCAGGGCCTCATGCACTCTCTTCACCACTGAGCCATATCCCTAGCCCTTTTTTAATATTTTATTTAGACACAGGGTCTCGCTGAGTTGCTTAAGGCCTTGCTAAGTTGCTGAGGCTGGCTTTGAACTTGCTATCATCCTGCCTCAGCCTCCTGAGCTGCTGGGATTACAGGCATGTGCCACCACGCCTGGCTCAGTAATTTTGTAAGAAGCATGACTGATTTGGGTGGGTGGGAGAATTGAGAGCATTTCTGTAACAGGCACTCTTCTAGTGTCTTTTTCAGAGTTTGCTCTATAACTTTAAATAAAGTGATTAAATAAAAGCTAAACTTTCACCATAATAAGTTGACCTTTTAGTGAATTGCATGTTATTAATGTATTTAATGGATGCATTACAAACTGCAGTGAGCACCATGTTTCATTACAGGTCTAAAATGCAATATCATTAAAGACCTTTAGTGGAAACAATGGTTGACATTTTGATATTTCCCGTAAGCAAAACATCCAGGACAACAGTATAATGTAACATAAATGCAGAGGAAGTGTTAAAATTTTTTACTTGCCTAAGAGTTTAAAACAGATCCTACCATTAATAAAGTATATTTTCTTTGCTCCCCTCATCTTTCTACTTCTAATTCATATTCACCCCCTCATCTCTCTGGCCTGTCCCTGAGAACCTAAGTTACTTTGACTTGAATAGACTAACATTTTTAATGCTAATTTGGCCTCAGCATGGAATAGACACTTTAAAGAATGATGTTTTAAATTTTGAGTAAGTCAGCAGGAATTGTTGAGTTTTTTTCTTTATTTAAATTTATTTTATTTTGAGAAAGGGTCTCACTAAGTTGCTGAGGCTGGCCTTGAACTTGCCTGCCTCAGCCTCCTGTGTTGCTGAAATTACAGATACCATGCCCAGCAGTCATGGAGCTTTAACAGATAATGTTTCTACTTTAGATTTTAAATGTTATTCAGTTAATTAATTTATTTGGTACTGAGGATTCAGCTCAAATGTGCTTTACCACTGAGCTACATCTCCAGCTGTTTTTGTTTTTTGAGACAGGGTCTTGCTAAGTTACGGAAGTTCTCGCCAAGTTGTGATGGCTGACTTCAAACTTGTAGTTCTGCCTTAGCCTCCTGAGTTGCTGGGATTATAGGCATGTGCCACTACATCTGGCTCAATTTTATTTATTTTAAAATGGCAGTATGTTCATGGGTTAAAAATTCAAAAGATACTAAATATTATACGGCAAAAATCTCTCCCTTGTATACCACCCTCTCAGTTCCCTATCCTGTAGGCAACCAATATTGTCAATGAAATCTGTTCTCCCCTTTTTAATTATAGTTGCCTTAGGTGGCAAATCTTTGAAGCCCTATTTCAGAATTCTCTCAATTAAACTTTATGGCTTCATAGCACATTTCTCATGATCTATGGAACCCTGCAATTCTGTTACTTGGGATGGGTGTAAGTATTGCTTGGGGTAAAGATAGGTGCTTTGCAACCTTTTCCAAGTGTAGCATTGTGTAGGCATAAGGACCCTTATTTACTGCAGGCTTCATCTGTGGGGTAAGACTGAGCTTTTTGTTTCAGCTGATAGTTATCATTTATTTAAAATTTGTGTTCATTTTTTTGAGATGCTGGTGATCCAACACAGGGCCTTTTGTGTGCTAAGTACACTCTGTACCACTGAGTTACACCCCAATGCCTTATTTTAAAAATAGCTTTACTGGCCAGGTGTGGTGGTGCATGCCTGTAATCCCAGTGGTTTGGGAGGCTGAGACAGGAGGATTGTAAGTTCAAAGCCAGCCTCAGCCATTTATTGAGGCCCTAAGCAACTCAGTGAGACCCTGTCTCTAAATAAAATGTAAAAAAGGGCTGGAGATGTGGCTCAGTGGTTAAGTGCTCCTGGGTTCAATCCCCAGTACCTCCCCTGCCCCAAAATTTTTTTTTGCTTAGGGCCTCCTTAAGTTGCTGAGGCTAGCTTTGAACTTGTGATCCTCTGCCTCATATTCCTGAGTCATTGGTATTATAGGCATGCGCTGCCACACCCAGCTTGGTCTTGAAGTTTGGATCTTCCTGCCTTAGCCTTTGGAGTTGCTGGGATTATAGTCATGCACCACCTGCACTTAAAAAAAAAAAAAAATGGAACCATAAATATGAACTATTTTGTGAGCTTATTTTTTCTACTTAATATATAATTTCATGTCAGTATACTTACATACATGAGTATTTTCAGTGGCTACAGTGTTCCATTTTATAGATTTACTGCAGTGTATTTAAGCAGTCTGTATTGATGAATGTTTAGGTTTCTAGTTTCTTTCTTTCTTTCTTTTTTTTTTTTTTTGGTGCTAGGGATTGAACCCAGAGTCTTGTGCATGAAAGGCAAGCACTCTACCAACTGAGCTATATTCCCAGCCCCTGTTTTTTCTTTCTCTTTTTTTTTAATTTGAAAAAGTATGTTTTGAAAAATATCCTTGTACATACATATTTATATAATTTGTTTGAAAGTAGCAGTGTGCTATATAAATATAATGCAGAATATATGTGTAATTTAAAATTTTAGGTGACGTTAAGAAATGTAGAAAGCAGGTTTATTGAAATTATTAATTTTAGTAATGTTTTTTAACCCAATATATGACAATTATAATTTTAAAATGCAATCAGTATACAAGTGTTAATGAGATAATTCAGCATTCTCTTTTTTATCTTAAGTCTTTGAAATAAAGAGTGTATACACTCTCTCTCTCTCTCTCTCCACACACACACACACACACACACACATACATATATATGTGCATGCATTGATGGATCTTTATTTTATTCATTTATTTATATGTGGTGCTGAGAATCAACCCCAGGGTCTCACACATGCCAGGCAAGTGCTCTACCACTGAGCCACAACCCCAGGCCTGAGTATATACTCTTTTTACACTGTATCTCAATTTGGACTGATTTTTTTTTTTTTTTTGTACTGGCGATTGAACTCAGGGACACTCAACCACTGAGCCACATTCCAGCCCTATTTTGTATTTTATTTAGAGACAGGATCTCACTGAGTTGCTTTGCTGAGGCTGGCTTTGAACTCACAGTCCTTCTGCCTGAGCCTCCCAAACTGCTGGGATTACAGGCGTGCACCATTGTGCCTGGCTGTAGTAGCTAAATTTTGAGTGCAGAATAATCTCATGTAGGTACTGGTAGTGTAGTTCAGTGACAGGGTATGTGCTTAGCAGGCTCTAGGAGGCCCTGGGTTCAATCACCACCACCACAAAGAAAAACAAACAAAAAGCCCTGTGTAGCTAGTGGATACTGCATTGGTCTGCCGAGATCTATATTCCCTGCAAATGTAGTTGCTGGAATAAGAATTGTACTCCCCCCACTCCTTCTTAGGCTTTTGGAATAAATTGGCCCTTAGAAGAATTGTAACAACTTAAATTCTCATCTGTAACATTTGTTTCCTTACACTCCTGCCACCACAGGGTGTTATTGATCTCTTATTTTTCCTAAACTATATGTGGGAAATGAAGACAATCATTTCTTGATAACTGTCTGTGTGATATTTACATAATACCTGTTGACTTAGCATTAAAATATAAACACTGTTTGGTCTGTTTATAGAGAATGAGTTCTGTGTAGGAAGACTTTTGTTTCCTTTTGAGCTACTACTTTGTCCATTCTGGTTCACTGAGCATTTATATTATGTGGAGAGTAAGTTGATCACAGAGCAAATGTTTTTCCAAAGTAACAAATTGATGGAACCAGGAGAAGAGTGTTGGATTTTTTTTGTTTTCTTTTGGCATGATCCTAGGGATCAAACCCAGGGCTTCCAGCATGGTGACCATGAAGTCTACCACTGAACTATACCTCCAGACCAAAGAGTGTTATAGAGTCCTGTTTAGTGATTCCACCTACCTTGAAAAGATGAGCCTGTTTGATCACAGAACCATGAAAGCTAAGGGCAGCTGAAAACTCCTGAAATGAGTCTGGTTGGAAAATTCATTTTACTGTTTAGGAGTTGGGTTTCTTTCTTTCTTTTCTTTTCTTTTTTTTTTTTTTTTGTATGTGTGTGTGGTACTGGGGATTGAACTCGGGGCCTTGTGCGTGGGAGGCAAGTACTCTACCAACCAAGCTATGTCCCTAGGAGTTGGGTTTCTTAGGAATGAGAATTGTCTTTGGCACCAGAAACATTTTTTAGCAGAAATACATTACTGATCTGGGGGCATAGCTCCATGGTAGAGCACTAGCCTAGGATGCACAAGGCCATGGGTTCAATTTCTAACACCATAAAAACAAAAGACAGTGATGTGGTGGATAATAAAACAATTATAACTTATGGTATTGCCATAGTAGGATCACTCTTTACACTGTATTCTAAGTGAAACTGTATATGTCATTCATTGTATATGGTAGCTCTTGATGTGTACATTTAATTATCTCAGATTTGTCTATATGTGCCTGGCCAAATGGAAAAGAGAAGGAGAAGCAGTTTTTATGGTGCTAAGTAATTTTGCCTGCCATTTTATTCAGTGAGTGAATGCCTGGAGTAAGCATGACATGGTAGGCAGAATCTTTTGTTGCCTCAGTTAAAGTTACAGCATGCAGTCTTTGTATGACATGCTCCTTAAATATAATCATGTATTTAATTGATGAAATAGCTTTATGTTTTATGTTTAAGGGGGAAAATAGGCAGTTTTGAACTTACTGAGAAATAGCACATCCACAAACTTAATGGATAATCAAGGAATTTTCCAAGTCATTTTGTCAGAATTTGATTTTTGTTTATGCTCAGACTTTAAAACCTAACTACTGCAGCTAGGCACACGCCTGTAATCCCAGCAGGTTGGGAGGCTGAGGCAGGAGGATCACAAGTTCAAAGTCAGCCTCAGCAAAAGCAAGCCACTAAGCAACTCAGTGAGACCCTGTCACTAAATAAAATACAAAATAGGGCTGGTGATGTGGCTCAGTGATCAAGTGCCCCTGAGTTCAATCCCCAATGCCAAAAAATTTTTAAAAAACCTAATACTGCATAATATGCTCTCTATTTTTTTTTTGTGTGTGTCTGTGTGTATGACTTATTGCCTATTTATAAATAGTTTTATTAAAACTGCACATGAATATTATAAATAATACAAAAGCGTTCAGGAAGATAATACTCCTTATATTTAGTCTCATTCTGTTTCTCTTTTGCTTCTGTACTTCTAGATAATTTGTTCATGTCTCTATTTTCTTTCCTTTTTTTCTTCCTCCCTCCCTCCCTCCTTCCCTTCCTTTCTTTCTTTCTTTCTTTCTTTTTTTTTGATGTTGAGGATCAAATTCATTCATGGCCTTGCACATGCTAGACAAGCATTCTGCTGAACTACATCCCCAGCCCTTTTTTATGATTTACTTTTTCTCTGATGTGAAAGATGGTATGTTGCTGACAGGTTAACTAAGAGGGGGATTAAGAATTGACCGTTTAACAACGTGGTGGTCATCTTGTGACCTTGAGAGCAGTTTCAGTGGCATGGTAGGGATATAGGTTTGACTGGAATGGATTCAAGAGAAAATGGGAAAAAAATCTAAGACAGCATAGACAACTATTTCAAGAGATGTTGCTTTAAAGAGGACTAGAGAAATAAGACATCAGATGGTGGAGGATGAGGAATTTAAAAAAAAAGGGGGGGGGCTGGGGATGTGGCTCAAGCGGTAGCGCGCTCGCCTGGCATGCGTGCTGCCCGGGTTCAATCCTCAGTACCACATACAAACAAAGATGTTGTGTCCGCCGAAAACTAAAAAATAAATAAAATATTAAAAAAAGATAAGGATTACAGATCAGGGCTGAGAGTATTAAAAAAAAAAAAAAAAGAGAGGTGTTTTGTTTATTTTTAGGATGGGAGAGATAACAGTATGTTTGTATATTGATATGAATGACCCAGCAGAGGGGAACTTGGTGATGCAGAAGAGGACATCTGCTATAGCAGTGTCCAAGAGCAGGTAAGCAATGATAGGTCAAGTGCACCAAAAGGGTACAGTGTGGATAGTTTAACTGTAGTGACAGGTGGGAAGATCATAAATAAATAGACACAGATGGGAAGAAGTCTGTGAAAATTCTCCTTTGGTTGTTTCATTTTCTTTTTTGAAGAAACCAAGGTCATTATGAATGTGGGAATGGGGAGGAAGTAGGGAAAACTTTGAAAGATATGAAATAGTTATTCCACTGCATTTTTGCTCACTGCCCTGCAACTGTAACTAGGACTTCAGTGCTTTATACAAATGTTGACTGACTGAGTTAGAAACTAATAAACCAATAAACTACATTACACTACTACTACTATGTAAATAAGGTATAATAACAGGGCAGGGAAGAATTGGAAAAACTATATATTTTTTTCCTGTGTGTTCAGAGTCATGGCTTATAGAGTACTCAAAAAACATTCCTAGTTTAGTTTACATTCCTGGTTCCTAGTTCAGGTAGATCTTTTATTACTCTCTATATGTTGTTTAAAAGCATGCTGTATTTTAATTTTCTAGTTTTGAACTATTTATGTATTATCACTTTTTCTTAAGTTTTCTAATTTTCTTTTTTTTTTTCTTCTTGTAGCTCAGTTTGTCATCTCAGTCTTTCTTTCCAAATGTGAAATTATGCATCTGTTCTGTCAGGTTTTTCCAGTTTGAGCTGGTTGTTCTCTTGGAAGTGATACATGGTTATACTCTTGGGATTTCCTTTCATGCTTTTTTAGGATGGTGCTACTGCTTTTAGGTCTTTTATCTTCCTTTATCGAAGGTAGCCAAACATATATGGAGCGTAAATTATCTGAGTTCTGTGGGGGTTTTTGTTTGTTTTGTTTTGATTCTGGGGTTTGAACCCAGGGGCATTCTACCATTGAACTATATCCCCATCCCTTTTTATATATCTATTTTTTATTTTGAGAGAGGGTTTTGCTAGGTTGCTAAGGCTGGCCTCAAACTACGATCCTCCTTCCTTAGCCTCCTGAGTTTCTGGCTTTACAGGTGTGTGCCACTGTGCCTGGCTTTTCGTGAGTTCTTGCAGGTTAAAAATTGATTGGCCCTATTCTTCATCAATATATTTGGTTGATTTTGTATGCATTTCTAGGTTGATCATTACTTTCTTAGAGTTTGAAATTATTGCCCTGTGTTACTTTCTTATTGTTGCTGTAACAACAAAAGCTTGGTGACTAACATCACAAATTTATTTTCTTACAGTTGTGAAGGGCTGTGTTCTTGGAGGCTCTAAAGGAAAGTCTGTTTCCTTGCCTTTTCTAACTTTCAGGGGTGACCTGCGTTCTTTGGCTTATGGTCCTTTCCTCTTGTAAAAACTAGCAATTCCGGGGCTGGAGATGTGGCTCAAGCGGTAACGCGCTTGCCTGGCATGGGTTTATGGGGTGCTGGGTTCTATCCTCAGCACCACATAAAAATAAAATAAAGATGTTGTGTCCACCAAGAGCTGAAAAATAAATATTAAAAAATTCTCTCTCTCTCTTCTCTCTCTCTTTAAAAAAACAAAAAACAAACAAAAAAAAAACTAGCAATTCCATCCCTCCAGTCTTTCCTTTTCTGACTTGTACATTTGCACTACATCATTAATCACATTGGGCCTACCCAGCTAATCCAGGATAATCTTTCCATCTCAAGATCCTTAACATATTTACAAAGTTCTTTTTACCCTATTCGCAGGTTCTGGGGATTAGCATATAAGTAGCCTTGCAGGACCTTTATTCACCCTAGCACATGCCCTAGTATTATCTACCATCCAGGTGTTTGCATTGAAGAGGTAGTTGTGGGCTCAAATCTCATTCCTTTGTGGTAGACTTGTTTTTGCTCTCCTACAAAATGTTTGGAATCTTCTCTTTATTCTTGGTTTTCTAAATGTAAGTAATTTTTAATTAATTATGTTGAATACTTACTGAATCCTTTTAGTGTAAAGACTGGAGTGCTTCAATTTTGGGGGAAATCTCTAATATTTCTTTGATAACTTTCTCTTCTTCATTTACTTTTGCTCTCTCTCAGATTTTAAATCTGGATTGGTATTGTATCTCCTATATGTTCTTTAACATTTTTCATCTTTTTGTGATTTTCTATGTCTGTGTTCACAGGATTTTGAGTTGGATTTCCATGTGGGGGTGGTGGTTGTTGTTTGTTTGTTTAAGTGCTGGGAGTTAAGCCCAGGGCCTGTCATACACTATGCAAATGTTCTACCTGTAAGCTTACGCCAGCCTTTCCAGTTTTTCTTTAATTTTTTTCAATCGTAGTTTGAATCTCAGAGAGGTTTTTAATTTTCTGAATTTTCCTTTTCTGTATAATTAATTATACTTAGAGTAAATTATGATTTTTTTGTGTGGATTTTTTTTTTTGTTTGTTTTATGGTGCTGTTGATTGAACCCAGGGACACTCTACCACTGAGCTACATCCTCAGCTTTATTTTATTTTATTTTTTTAAAAATTTTAATTTTGAGATGCAGACTCACTAAATTGCTGAGGCTGTCCTCAAACTTGGTATCCTCCTGCCTTACTCTCCAGAGTAGCTGGGATTACAAGTGTGTGCCGCTGCACTTAATTATTTAAAGCCTTTTTATTTTATAGTCATTTTAGTTCCTAGAGTTGTTCATGTTACCATGAGCTTTTTGTTTATCTTGGACTTTTTCCTTTTCTTTAAATTTCTATTCAAGTTATACATACATATAAAGAGTCAAATGATTCTCCAAAACTGTCAGAAAAAGAAGTTTGCTGCTTGTGTGTGCCATCCCTTGCCTTAGACTACTTTCTGAAGCCACAACTATGTTTTCAATAATTTTATTGTATTTTTTGAGTGCATGGATTTCTCTTTATATTTCTAGTTAAAATTGTTTGTTTCCACCTGGTTTTTAGTTTTAGGCATTATCTGTTGACTCCCCAATATGAAAATGAAAATTTAGCTCTTGTCTGTTATCTGTCTTATGTACTTTCTGAATATGTTGCTAATTTGCTCCTTCATGGTTATATGTTCCAGTTTGGTTAAATCAGGATTCAATGTCTACATTATCATGTCTACATAAGTACTGTTCATAATTGAGCCATATAGTCTATGTATTGTGATTATTTTTCCTTTCCCATGCACTTTTTTTGTTTTTGTTTTTATTTATTTATTTTTAAAAATATATATTTTTTTTAGTTGTAGTTGGACACAATACCTTTATTCCATTCATTTATTTTTATGTGGTGCTGAGGATCAAACACAGGGCCCTGTGCATGCTAGGCGAGTGCTCTACTACTGAGCCACAATCCCAGCCCCTGTTTTTATTTTTTAATGGGACTGAGAATTGAAGCTAGGGCTTGGCACCTGCTAGGCAAGTATTCTACCACTGAGCTACCTCCCCAGCCCCTTTTATTTTGTATTTTGAAACAGGGTCTTTTCTCTGTTGTCCAGGCTGGCCTTGAATTTGCAATCCTCCTGTCTCAGCTTCTAGTACTGGGATTACAGGTGTGCACTACTGTGCCTGACTCATCATTTTGTTTTCTAAAGTTAGTAATTATTACATTTTTATTTAGTTTTACTGTAATAATTCAAGCCCAAACTTTCTCCAGTTGTCTAAATCTCCCCTCAAGATTTCTATTGTAAAAAAAACAAAACAAACAAACAAAAAAAAGATTTCTATTGTAAGTCAGGTGTGATGGCCTCTAGTCCTAGCTACTCAGGAACCTGAGACAGAAGATGCACTTGAGGCCAACCTGGGCACATAGTAAGATCTTGTCTCAAAAAAACCCAAAACAAAACAAAAATCAATTGCATCAAATATTTTGCCAGAGTATCTTCCTGAAGTGTTTCCCAGATCCTTGACTCACCCTGATATGGTCTCCTCACCTTCTGAGGAACCAATTGTCATGCTGGAATCTCCCTTACTGTCATCTTGAGACTTGCTTTAGCTTTTTGCTTCTGTGGTTTTTTTGTTCCAGGATCTTTCTTGGCCACTCTCATATTTTAGTGATACACATCCTCTTACTGCTTACTGAGAAAGGGTGGAAGGGAGGTGATTTTTTTTTTTTTAAAAGGTTTTAATTACCTGAAAATAATATGTCATCATGATGGATTGGTTGCATATAGGATTCTGTAGGATGTTCCATTGCCTTTCAGATTCTAAAGTTGCTATTGACAAATCAGAAGCCATTCTGATTCCTGAAGTACTGTTTTTTTTTTTTTTTCTTAATTTCTGTTTTTTAAAATTATTTTATTTATTTATGTGGTGCTGAGGATCAAACCCAGGGCCTTGCACATGCTAGGCAAGTGCTCTACTGCTGAGTCACAACCCCAGCCCGATTTCTGGGGTTTTGTTTGTTTGTTTGTTTTCTCCCTTTTTGGAAAGTTCGTTTTTATGAAACAGAATTCTGAAATTTCATGATGATACACCTTGATATAGATCTGTTTTCATATCTGTCATACAGGATACTTGGAAGATCTTTTAATCTAGAAACTCATCTTTTGGTCCTGGAATTTTTTTTTTTTTAATTGTTTTGTTTTCTTTCTTTCTACTGTTTTCTGTTTTTACTTTTTTGGAAAGCCTTTTTTTTTTTGGTAGTATGCTGGTGGTAGGCTGTTAGAGTAGGCTCTTTTTCTTTCTTCAGTTTTTCACCACCCCTCTCCCTACTTTCCAAGAAATTTCCTCACCTTTCAAACCCTTCCCTGGAGTTTTTTTAATTTCTTCTGTCATATTTTGATCTTATTTCTTTAAGGATACACACGATATATATTTTCTGAGGTATCTTACTGCATACTTTTTTCCCTTCAAGCTGCTTTTTTCTTTTTCTTTAATCCCTATGTAACAACTTAGATTATTTTTCTTAGAAATGTGATGATCCTTTGGTCTGTTGATTATTTTTTCTTTTTCTTTTTTTTTTAGAGAGAGAGAATTTTTTTTTTTTTTTTTTGAGAATTTTAATATTTTTATTTTTTAGTTCTCGGCGGACACAGCATCTTTGTTTGTATGTGGTACGGAGGAGGATCAAACCCGGGCCGCACGCATGCCAGACCAGCGCGCTACCGCTTGAGCCACATCCCCAGCCCCGAGATAATTTTTTTTTAATATTTATTTTTTAGTTTTTGGCGGACACAACATCTTTGTTTGCATGTGGTGCTGAGGATCAAACCGGGGCCGCACGCATGCCAGGCGAGCGCACTACCACTTGAGCCACATCCTCAGCCCCATATTTTTTCTTTTTAATTCGTTTTGAAGTCCTTAGGATTAAACCCAAAGGCCCTCTACCACTGAGCTATATCCCCAGCCCTTTTATTTTTTTAATTTTTTTTATTGGTTGTTCAAAACATTACAATGTTCTTGACATATCATATTTCATACATTCCCAGCCCTTTTTAGTTATTTATTTATTTTTTTTGGGGGGGGTACAGGGGTTTGCACTCAGGGGCACTCAACCACTGAGCCACATCCCCAGCCCTATTTTGTATTTTATTTAGAGACAGGGTCTCACTGAGTTGCTTAGCAGCTCACTTTTGCTGAGACAGGCTTTGAACTCGTGATCCTCCTGCCTTAGCCTTCCAAACTGCTGGGATTATAGGTGTGCATTACCATGCCCGGCTCTTTTTATTTTATTTTAAGACAGGTTTTGCTAAGTTGCAGAGGCTGGCCTCAAACATGCCAATTTCCTGCCTCAGCCTCCTGAATCACAGGGGTTACAGGTACGTGCCAATGTGCCTGGCTCTCTGTTGATTTTTTAACGTATACTACCATAAAGGTGATTAGGAGCTTTGTATGTTTAGATGGTACTTTTTGTCTATGGTTTCCACTGTCAGGTGATCTATCTGGGCCATTTTGGGGAGCCCTCAATGTCAGTATCCTTAGATCTTTGCTTTTTTATGGGTTCATAATCACTGAAGGTCTTCTGGTATCCTTTCTGGCTGCCAGTATTCTAGGAAGTGAGTAGGCTGGGGATCTCTCTAACTTTTAACTTATTTTTCTCTTCTTTTTTTTTCTTTCATTGTCTTATGGTCTTTGTGGGGGGGGTTAGGGGCAACCCGGGGCCTCACACATGCTGGTTAAGTGTCCTACCACTGATTTATACCCTCAGTCCTTTTCCTGTTTTTTGCTTTTTGTTTTGTTTTGTACTGGGGGTTGAACCCAGGGGCACTTAACCACTGAGCCACATCCCCAGCCCTTTTTTATATTTTATTTAGAGATAGGGACTCGCCAGATTTCTTTAGGACCTCGCTGAGTTGCTGAGGCTGGTTTTAAATTTGTGATCCTCCTGTCTCAGCTTCTTGAGTCACTGGGATTACAGGTATGCGCCATCACACCTGGCTTTTCCCCTGGGGTTTTTTTTTTTTTTTTTTTTTTGGTGCGGGGGACTGGGGATTGAACTCAACCACTGAGCCACATCCCCAGCCCTATTTTATTTAGAGACAGGGTCTCACTGAGTTGCATAGTGCCTCATCATTGTTGAGGCTGGCTTTGAATTTGTGATCCTCCCAAGCCACTGGGATTACAGGTGTGCATCAGCTCTCCCCTGTTTTTATTTTATTTTTTATTTATTATTATTATTATTTTTTTTTTAGAGAGAGAGAGAATGAATTTTTAATATTTTTAGTTTTTAGTTTTCGGCAGACACAACATCTTTGTTTGTATGTGGTGCTGAGGATCGAACCCGGGCAGCACACATGCCAGGCGAGCGTGCTACCACTTGAGCCACATCCCCAGCCCATCTCCCCTGTTTTTAATATAATGTGTTTGCCCCCAACAGTATTTGGTATCCCCTTTTCCAGAGGTCTTCTGTTTAAATCTGTTATGGTTTGGGTAAAAAGTGTCCCCCAAAGACTCATATGTTAGGCTTGGTCTCAACAGCAATGTTCATAGGTGGGACTTGTGGGAAGTTGCCGCAGTCCGGCTGCAGCAAAATAACGGGGGGGGGGGGGGGGGGGGTGACAAACAACTTGTGTACGTTGATACAGCAGGAGTGGGAGCCGTTTATTGCAGGACAGGAGCAGTATTTATACATTCCACACAGCTTATCTAACCAATAAGGAATCTCTGCACTTAATGGCTTGCTTTTGTTACTTCTCAAACCACTCCCTCTGGCATTTTGCCAGGCACCATCCAGACTTGTTTACGAACTCTAACATTCCCCTGGCAAAATGCCAGGAGCCATCCTGACTTGTTTACAGACTCTAACAGGAAGTGATTTGTTCATGAAGGCTCTGATCTCATTAGAGGATTAATTCATTGATTAATAATTTGATGACAGAGGAACATGGTGGAATTCATAGGATGGGGGGCCTAGTTGGAGGAAGTAGATCACTGGGTGTGTGCTCTAAAAGGGTATTTCTTGTCCTTGGTCTTTGTCCCCTCTTCCTCCTAGGAGCCAAAATAAGTCTTTCTTCCTTTTAAGTGTTATGTCAGTTTGGTCACAGCAATAAAAAACTAATACCCAAATTCTCTTCAAAGGACAAACTTCTAAACTTCTGTTTAAGTCAGGGAGGGCATCTGGTATGCTAGCTATTATTTTCAGCCCTGCCTACATTTCTTCTAAAGGTGGCTGGCATTGCCAGTTCCTGAGTTGGCTGGGGTTGTGTTTCCAGGATGTAAGTGGGATTGCTTTTCATTTTTCTTCACTACCAACACCAGAGTCATCTTGCTTAGGTTTGCTAAGTTAGTTATTATTTGTCCATTGCCTTTAAAAAAAAAAACCAAAAAACCCCCTATCTTATTGAGGGTAAGTGACACATTGTAAATTGCACATATGTTCATATATAATAGACATCTGTGTACACCAGTGGAACCATGACCACACTTTAGATAATGAACATATTCCTCATCCCCAGACATTTCCTCACCATCTTTGTAAACCTCCCCTCCTGCCTCTCAGCATCTGTAGGCAACCACTAAATAGGTTATTTTTTTTCCCCCTCCTTTTTTTTTTGCAGTATGGGATTGAACCCAGGACGAGGTAAGCAATCTACCCCTGAGCTACATCCCCAGCCCTTTTTTTTTTTGAGACAGGGTCTTACAAATTTGCTGGCCTCAAACTTGCAATCCTACTGCCTCAGACTCCGAGTTGCTGCGATTATAGGCGTGTGCCACTGCACTGGGCCAGGGATCAAATCCCCAGGGTTTTCCACATACTAGGCAGTTGCTCTACCATGGAGCCACACCCTTGACTTCATAATTTTATATAAATGAAATCATACAGTTTCCATTCTGTTTTATCTTTCACAGGGCATTATTACTTTGAGTTTCTTTTCTTTTTCTTTTTTTTTTTTTTTTGTACTGGGGATTGAACCCAGGGGTGCTTAACCACTGAGCCACATACCCAGCGCCCCCCTCCTTTTTTTTAATTGTCAGTAGATCTTTATTAATTTATTTACATGCGGTGCTGAGAATCGATCCCAGTGCCTCACACATGCTAGGCAAAGGCTCTACCACAGAGCTACAATCCAAGACCCTCCCAGCCCTTTTTTATATTTTATTTTGAGACAGGCCTTGCTAAGTTGCTGAGGCTGGCCTTGAACTCGAAATTCTCCTGCCTCAGCCTCTGGACCCCTCAGGATTACAGGCATACACCACTATCCCTGGCTACTTTGGGTTTACTGTATGCTTTCTTGTGTGATGAATTCATTGCCATTTATTTATTTATTTTTTAGTTATAGATGGACACAATATCTTTATTTTATTTTTATGTGGTGCTGAGGATCGAACCCAATGTCTCATGCATGGTAGGCAAGTGCTCTACCTCTGAGCCACAACCCCAGCCCCACAGAATTCATTGCCTTTTGTTGCTAAATAGTATTCCATTGTATGGCTATACCATAGATTGTTTTCTTTCCAGTTTGTTATAAATAAAGCTACCACAAAATTTGTATGCATATTTTTCTATGGCTATAAACTTTTAATTTCTCTTGGTTAACTAAGAATGGAATGGTTCAGTCCCATGTTAAGTATGTTTAACTTTTTTTTTTTTTTTGGTACTAGGGATTGAACTCAGGATCACTCGACCACTGAGCCACATCCCCAGCCCTATTTTGTATTTTATTTAGAGGCAGGGTTTCACTGAGTTGCTTAGTGCCTGGCTTTTGCTGAGGCTGGCTCTGAACTTGCGATTCTCCTGTCTCAGCCTCCCCAGCCGCTGGGATTACAGGCTGTGCCACCCCAGCCCAGCTGTTTAACTTTTAAATTAACTGAGATGACTATTTCCAAAGTGGTTCTACCATTTTACAGTCCTGCTAGCAGTGTGTAAGAGTTCTGGTTGTTCTACATCCTTATAAACACTTGGTCTGGTCAATGGCTTTTCTTTTTGGGGGTTGGGGGTTGGTACTAGGGATTGAACCAGGTATGCTCTACCACTGAGCTACATCCCCAACTCTTTTTATATTTATTTTATTTATTTATTTTTTTGGTACCAGGGATTGAATCCATGGGCGTGTGCCACTATTCCGGTCTTTATATTTTATTTTTAAGACATTGTGTTGCTATGTTGCCCAACTTGGCCTCAAATATGTGATTCTCCTGCCTCAGCATCCCAAGCAACACAAAGCCACTGCACCCAGCTCTGGTCAATCTCTCTTTTTTTTTTCTTAGAGAGAGAATTTTTTTAATATTTATTTTTCAGTTTTCGGTGGACACACATCTTTTTTTTATTTTTATATGGTGCTGAGGATTGAACCCAGCGCCTTGCGCATGCCAGGTGAGTGTGTTACCGCTTGAGCCACGTCCCCAGCCCCTCTGGTCAATCTCTTTAATATTAGACATTTGAATTGGCTTTGTACATTATATACCTGCGTTGGAATCATCTTTCATTCTTTGTCCTTTCTTTGTGGGTTTATTCCTTTAAAAAATATTAATCAGTAGAATATAATGTAAAGTTCAGAAATAGAGCCCCACAAATATAGGCAATATAAAAGTATAAAGTGTTTTGAAAAAAATGCATGAGAGCATATATGTGACTTTGGGTTGGGCAGAGTTCTTAGATACCATATCAAAAGCACAATGTGTAAAAGAAGAAAGTAGTGTTTGTGCTAAGTCAATTATAATCTTTTGTTCTATAAACATGTGTTAACAGGGGCTGGGGTTGTGGCTTAGCAGTAGAGTGCTTGCCTAGCATGTGTGAGGCCCTGGGCTCGATCCTCAGTATCACATAAAAATGAATAAATAAATAAAGTAAAGATATTGTGTTCAACTACAACTAAAAAATAAATATTTTTTTAAAAAAGGTTTGTGTTAACAGAATTAACAGACACGCTGCAGATTGTGAGGAAATTTATCAAGTCACATATCTGACAAGGTCTTGTGTCCAGAATATATAAAGAATTCTCAAAAATGGGCAAAAAACTTGAATAGACACCTTATCAAAAAAAGAGGATACAGGATGGCAAATGTGCACACGAAAAGATGTTTAGCATAGTCATAATCATTAATCATCAGTGTTGAGGGAGAAATAGATTAAAACATCTACTTTACTGTTAACATATGGCAAAAAAACACACCTGACAGCACCAAGTGCTAAAAGAGTGCAGAGCACCTGGAATAGTCATATCTGGTGGAAATATGAAATAGTACAGCCATTTTGAAAAAAAAAAAGTTTACAAGTCTTCTTCTGAAGTTTACTCCATATATTTACTAGATGATCCTCTGATTCAACAGTCCTACTCTTAGATCTTCCTCAAGAAGTGAAAATGTGTTCACACAAAGATTTGTACATGCATGTTCACAGCAGGATTATGCATAATCAGCAAAACTGGAAATTGTCCAGATGTCCTTCAAACAAATTGGGTAAATGGATAAACAAATTGTGTTATATTACTCTGCAATAAAAAGGAATAAATCTCAATGGTATTATGCTAAGTGAAAGATGTCAGTCTCAAATGGTTATGCACTTTAAAATTTCACTTATGTAACATTCTGGAAAAGGTAAGACCACTGGGTGGAGCATTATCAGTTGCTAATACAGGTTGGAGTGGGGGAAGGGTTTGACTACTAACAGGCAGCCCAGCTTTCTTTGTCTCCTGTGAGTTTCCATTTTCTTCTCCATAAGTCTTGTTTCCTTGGAGTGTTTGCCACCTGTTTTCCACTGGTTCACTGTTGAACTTGGCTTGATTGTGAACAGTTTGCTTGGGGGGGGCGGCGGTAATAAGCAGTTGTTTGTTTATTCTCAGGTAACTCTGGGGATATTTATTATGGTAATGGATACATGATACAGTGCTTCTAGGGATAGAGGAATGGGCTACATCAACCTATATTGTCATTTTTGCTTGAAATATATATTTCTTTGGTACCTTACCTAGAAGAGAATAATAGATTGCACAGAGCTTCTGGATTTTGATGTGAGTTAGAACTGAAAAATGAGATGTCTTTAAACTCTTTTTCCTTCTCT
This sequence comes from Marmota monax, assembly GCF_021218885.2. NCBI lineage: Eukaryota > Metazoa > Chordata > Mammalia > Rodentia > Sciuridae > Marmota > Marmota monax. The sequence continues at coordinate 765,857 of NW_026694658.1, read as the reverse complement.
CTTTGATAAGTGATATAATGTGGTTTGGACACTCAGAGATTCCTGAGATTCTAGGTTCTGGTTGATGATTTACTGCAAAATTGCTTATAAATTGAAGTAGAAAATGTTTTGCAGACCTGGCAGCTTTCTGGCTTCACACCCATTTGTCACCCAGCATTTCCCTTTGTGTATAGAACAAGAATTAATTAGGCTGCACTGCAGGAAAAGTTTATGGCTATAATTTATATAGGATGAATTTTTTTTTAAAGAGACAGCATTGTTTTGTTACACCTATATACATATAAGAGTGTGTGTGTGTGTGTGTAAAGTGGGCTTTTTTTCCCCCCTCAAAGCAGTATCTGTAAGCTTCTGGAGTAAACATTTTTCTGCTTAATGCAAGATGGTGGTGGAAAGATGCTTTTATGGTGATTGCTTTCTGATTAAACTGTTGGATTTTTTTGTTCAGTGTTTTTTAATTCATTGTGTACTAGGGAGAGCACTCAGGTGTAGGTTTGCATTTTAGACATTGGTCAGACTTGTCTGGTTTCCAGAGCTTTGTATTCTTTTGGTCTCTTGCAAGACTTGGGATTCTGTCTTTCTTAGGGTCTTGCTCATTCAATTAATGTTTTCATAATCAATGCAAGTCAGAACTTGCAATTTGTTCCTGATTTGCACATTAAAGAGCTCCATTAATTAAGAATCCTGGTGTTTGGCATGTTCCCGCAGGATCTGTGCATTATTTACATGGTGAAAGTGCAAGATGCAAGTTCTCAGTTGTAGTGGCAATTGCAGTTAATCCTGCTTTTTCTTTCTTTCATTTTGCTTGTGAATAACAATTATTTCACAACTCATTGAAACTCCTTAGGGACACATTGTACTAAAATAGGAACAAATGATCCAAATGAGAGGGTGATGGTAAAAGAGTAGAAAGTAAATTCTTTGTTTAAAGGGGAAAAACAAAGTCCCAGAAAATGTAGAATTTATGTTGTTTTTTTTTTGTTGTTGTTGTTGTTGATTCTTTCTCTTGGCTGAATATAAAAAGGGTGATAGTGTTCAGTTTTAGTTGTTTACTCTGAATTTGCAGGTCCCCCCCCCCCCATAATATTGTACTTCATTTTGAAGTTGCCTTTTATAACCCAAATGATCCCAGAAATGGACACAAACATAGCCATATGCTTCTGTTAAATGAGCTTTTTCATGAAATCACTTTTCAGGGGTGTTTGGGTTCTGTTACCATTTCTTTTGGAAGCCTTGGTCTAAACCAGTGGTGGTGTCCATCTTGATGTGTGAGAGGGTATAAAATGCAAGAAATGTGAAATCAAATCACTAGTTCAGCAGGTTCTTCCTTTCTAATTTTATCATGTCTAATGTTTATCTTATAGTTCTAGTACTGGTTGGTCTGTCTTCAAAAATACCAAGAGAAACTGCAAGGCATTTTCTGAAAGAATGGAGACATTTTTCCCCCTGATATTTATGAAACTTGTGAGGAATTTTATGGGTCTTGGCTTAATTTGACTTTGTGCTCTTCCATTATGTTAAAAAACATAAATATTTGGTAATATATCTTTTCTTAAAAATTGTAAACTGGGGCTGGGGCTGTAGCTCAGTGGCATAGCACTTGCCTAGCATGTGTGAGGCACTGAGTTCGATCCTTAGCACCACTTAAAAATCAACAAACAAAATAAAGGCATGCTGTTCATTTACAATTCCAAAAACATTTTTTTAAAATGTAAACAATGTAAGTGCACATAAAGGGAAAAATAAGTTTTCCTATTTCTTCAAGTTTCCACCTCTACTTCTCAGAGAAAACAACTAATAATTTGGGATGTGTTATTCTAGGTATGTTGGTATGTGTATTATTTTCTTTCATTAAGTCTTTTTTTGTGTGTTTTGTTATTTGGAGCTAGGGATCAAACTCAGGGGATGTGCTCTACCACTGAATTACACTTCAGCATTCCATTAATTTTTTTTATATTTTTTAGTTATACATGGACACAATATCTATATTTTGTTTATTTATTTTTATGTGGTGCTGAGGATCGAACCCAGTGCCTCGTGTGCGAGGCACAAGTTCTGCCACTGAGCCACAACCCCAGCCCATAAGTTTGGTTTTTTAATACTGGGATTGAATGTAAGGGCACTTCACCACTAAGCTACATCCCCAGTGCTTTTTATTTTTTTATTTCTTTTATTGGGTACTGGGTATTGAACTCAGGGACACTCGACCACTGAGCCACATCCCCAGCCCTATTTTGTATTTTATTTAGAGACAGTCTCACTGAGTTGCTAAGCACTTCACCATTGCTGAGGCTGGCTTTGAACTCACAATCCTCCTGCCTTCTCCTGAGCCACTGGGATTATAGGCATGCGCCACCACACCTGGCTCGCAGTGCTTTTTATTGTGAGACAGGGTCTCTCTAAATTGCCCATGCTGGTTTTGAACTGCAGTCCCTCTGCTTCAGCCTCCCATATAGCTGGAATTATAGGTGTACACCACTGTCTTCCTTTAACTTTTTTTTTTTTTTGCACTGGGGATTGAGCTCAGAGACATTTAGCCACTGAGCCACATCCCTGGCCCTATTTTGTATTTTGTTTAGAGGCAGGGTCTCACTGAGTTGCTTAGTGCCTTGCCATTGCTGAGACTGGCTTTGAACTCATGATTCTCCTGCCTTAGCCTTTGGAGCTGCTGGGAATTACAGAGTGCCCTACCTTCCTTTAACTTTTAATGGCAGTTTGACAAGGAAGGGGGATTTGTTGGGGAAGAGAAAAAAAACAAAACATAAGCTATAGTGTTACTTAAAATTTTTTGTATGTCAGCATACCTTTAAGACATAATTATCTGTTGATTATTATTATATTAAAATTATATTCAAAACCTTCCCTCAAATAAGTTGCCACATTTGAAAGTTAGCTATATGTGGAATATACTGGATTTTAGCTTGAGTTCTTTGTTAAATTTTTAATGCCTTTCTTATAATATTGATTGTTTTGCTTGGTGCTTAGTCTCAAATCTACCATTTCCAATTTTTCTTGAAATAGTTGAGTAAATCTGCCTCTGGAAAAATCCAGAATGCTACCTTTTTGAGAAGAGTTCTTAATTGGCTAGTCAGACCGTTTCATACAAGCAAAAGTTTGTTTCGTTTTGTTTTTTTAAAATTTTAATATTTATTTTTTTAGTTTTTCGGCAGACACAACATCTCTGTTTGTATGTGGTGCTGAGGATTGAACCTGGGCCGCATGCGTGCCAGGTGAGCGTGCTACCGCTTGAGCCACATCCTCAGCCCCAAGCAAAAGTTTTATAGGTAGAGAAGCTCTTCAGACAGTCTTAAAGATTCTTACATCTTAGAGATGGTGTATAACATATGCTGTACATGTTAACTTTGGTGAAGGTTCAGTGGGTAGTCATATAAACATTCTAAAGTAATTGGAAAGCATTTCTGGTGTCCTCAGTAAGGTTTATGAGATATAAATACATGATTGAGAAGATATCAAATAGGATTTTGAGAATAGGGATTATCAGTTTTTGTCTTGGTATTTTTATTGTGCAAGTACAATGTTGGATGCCCATGTACTTTAAAAGTCATAAAAATAGCCCTCATTTGTTTATGATACACTGGGTTAGGTCTTACTGCAGTCTGTAAAATAGGTGTTTGTAACTGTGTGGTAGATGAGGGAATCGAATCTTAGGTAATTTAAGGTTACCCAGATGATTTGAGGCAAAGCTTACATAGAAACTGAGGTCTGCTGTGCTTCACAGTTTTGCTCTTGGCCACACTGCCCAGTTCACCATGCATAGTTAACTTTCTTATCTGAAGTTTTCTCCCTACTTTCCAAGAAAGTATGAGAGAATACAGGTGTGAAATAAATGCCAAACCTTAAACAAATGAAGACAGGAGAAATATGGAGTGGAATTTGTTGTAGGACAGAAAGCTTCAAGCTCTAATAATAGATACATCCTTCAATTTTTCTAAAGATGATGTTTTTCTCTATACTCTTTTCTCATAGAAGAGCTAGATAGCCCCTCAGCTGATGTCTGTCCCCTATAGGCAGGTAAAACTTCTTAGTTGATAAAGAAATAGGTAGATAGGGGATTTTTTTTCTTGTAAACATAATATATATTCATTGTTATAATATGGAGGGTGAGGCAAAATTAGGAAATAGTTTCCCTTGATTCTTAGCAGTTAAGAGTTAAGTAGTTTTAATATGTTGGTATGTGGTATATATCTTTTCTAGTTTCTTTTTCTCTTGGGTGGTGTAGTTAGAACAAAAATGGAACCATATTCCATGTTGTTTTGTAGTCTGATTTTTTTTCTATTTAACAGAGATCGTGAATATTTTTCCATGTCATTAATTATTGTTCTATAGCATTATTTTTAATGATGGCATTGACTTTCCATCAGATGGGTACTTTAACCAATTCTTTATTATTGGACATTTGGATTGTTTCCAGGTTTTCATTTGTATAAATAATGCAATAAACATTGTTGTTACTAAATCTTTATTTGTATCTATGATTACTGTTATATAAAATAAATTTCTAGGTGTAGAATTAGTACATTTTCCAAGGATATGCACAATTCTAAGATTTTGATCTTTATCACCAAGTTGCCCTCCAGAAAAGTTGTACCAGTTTACATTCTCACCTTCTTTGTATGAATGTCAGTTTCCCTTATTCTTGTCAACACTGGGTATTATAATTTTGTTTCATCTTTGTCACTTTGATAAATGGAAGATAGTGTCTGTTTATTTTAATTTACATTTCTTTTAATTGACATTTCCCAGTGTTTAATGAGGGTAAGCATTTCTCCGTTACTTTTATTGGTCCTTGTTATTTCTTCTGTGAATCAAAAGGCAAAATTTCACAAAAAAAAGCTAGTTCTAGGGATGGATGATCTTGTCAATCTACCTTTGACCACCTCTGATTCTCCTAGTTGTATTTTAATCGATTTCTTCTTGTTTGATTATCTGTTGACAGGGAGAATTACATCTACTTTAGAAAATCTGTTTATATTCTTAAAGATCTTTATGTAATCTTAATTGCTTTTTAAAAAAATAATAGAAGTAAAACTTGTTTGTTATAAAAGTATTTTTTTTTTTTTGCAAACACAGCCAAGTATGTTCTTCCCTACTCCAAACAATACTGAAATATGTAACATAGTGGAATGCAAAAGTCCTCTTTTTAATATTTTCAGTATTTTTAACAATTTTGTTGAATATCCTTCCAGATATTTATGTGAGCACAAACTTTCAAAAAGGATAGGTAAGTTCATGCTTTACATCTTCCCATATCATTCTACCTTTTTTTCTTAAAAATATTTTGCTGTATTTGTTTTCTTTTTCTGAATATTTTTTCTAAATAATTTATGTAAATAACAATCACCATATCATTTTTCCTGTAAATATTTTGTATGGCTTTATCAAAATGAAGATATTTCTTATATAATGCTATCATCTCATTTAACCTAGTTCAGATTATCTCAAATATCCCCAAAACATTCTTTTTTTAAAAATTTTTTTAATATTTATTTTTTAGTTTTTGTTGGACACAACATCTTTATTTTATTTTTATGTGGTGCTGAGGATCGAACCCAGCGCCCCGCGCATGCCAGGTGAGCGCGCTACCGCTTGAGCCACATCCCCAGCCCCCCAAAACATTCTTGTGGTTTGTTTTAATTCAAACCATGTTCCACTTATACTTACCTATTCTCTAGCTGCACAAAATGTTTCCTTACTAAACTAAATTTTAAGTAGTCCCTTATAAATGAGCACTTAAGATATTTACAGTTTTAACCTATTATTATAAATAATCCTGAAAATATTATTTTTGTACCTAATTCTTTACTTTGATTTTTGTGATATTGGGAATTGAATCCAGGAATGAGGGACACTTTACCACTGAGATAAATCCCTAGCTTGTTTGTTTTTTGAGACAGGTTCTTGCTATGTTGCTTAGGGTCATGTAAGTTGCTGAGGCTGGCCTTGAACTTGAGATCCTTCTGTTTCAGCCTTCTAAGTCTCTGAGATTACAGGTATGTGCCATGCAGTAGGAGATAGATGTGTAAAACTTGGATACGTTTTGCCTGACTGCTTTCTGGATATGTTGTGCTAATTAAACTCTTACTAGTTGTAAATGCCCCCTAGAATTAAACACTGTCAGAAAAATATCACATTGTTTTATTAAGTTTAATTCATGAATGAAAAAAAAATTGTGGTATTGAGGAGCAAACCCAAGACCTTGCACTGCTCAGCAAATGTCCTACCACTGAGCTGTGTCCCAAGCCCAGCAAATTGTTTAGAGGGAGGTTAATATGAGATGTCATTTGTCACATTGTTTTAAATTTTTATGTCTTTTTAAACTTTTTTAGCAGTGAAGCTAAGCATCTTTTCTGATGTATTTGGCCTTTGTATTTTGGAGACTATTAATTCCGTTCTTAACATTCTCTTTTTCAGGTTAAAGAAGTGTTCCTTTGTCTTGTCCTATGGTACCTGCTCTCCTTCTATGTGATTTGGGCTTCCTTTAGTTTCCCCATTTTGTCTTTTCAAGTGCGTGAACCAAATTTGGACATGACATTTTTACAGAGCCTCACTAGTATTTTTTCTTGTGTGGCAGTATTGATGAGGGAAGTTTTGTCATTTCCTAGTAATTGACAATTTTATTACACTTTGTTCCCCAGATAGTTTTGATACATAACCCACAAGGGTACATTGATCTAGAAATTGAAAACTGTCCTTTTTTTTTTTTTAAAGCTTGTGGTAATGTTTCATTTTCTTCATTTGTAAAATGGTAAAATAATTATACTACGTCAAATGATTGTTGTGAGAATTGAAGTAGTTGTATACAAAGTTCTTTGGGTAGTGTGTGTAAGGACTTAGTAGTGTAAAGACTTAGTAGGTACTTATTGAGTGTTAACTGTTTAATCTTAAAGTGGAAGTATAGTCGTACGCTGTAGCCTTGGTCCCAGTGCTCTCCTCTTCTTGAAAGAGTTATGTGAATGAATATTAGACTACCCATATGGTTCTTTGAAGACTTGAAATGCACACATAGAAAGTACAGGCCAAAGAAAAAGATTAAAATGTAGAATATATTTAATTATATGTATATATTCAACCATATAGAGTCTGCCATTCGCCAGTAACAAGCATAACAAGGTTACTAGTTAGTAGTCTCTGCTTTCAAGGAGCTCATGAGAAGGCATGGATATATAGGTAAGCTGCTCTTAGTGCAAAAAGAACCATTTAAGTTGTTTTATTTGAACACAGCCTCTCATGGTGTTTTATTTTGAATTGGCGAATAAACAACCCTTATTTTACTAATATGCAAAGAAACAAAACAATTATTTATTTTCCGAGCCTCAGTTTATCCACATAAGTGGTGGCAGTTCTTAAGTCTTCTTTAGCATGCATTGTAACTCACCTAATTATTTTTATGATGGAAATTCCCAAGTCTAGTAAAATGTGTTTTGAGACTGTTGTGAGTAGCCCATGCATCTTATAACTGGTATGGTATAATAGGAAAATGTCAAGTTTGGCAACTTTGCATCTGTTAACAAAAGGTTTGTTTGTTGAGAATACATAGTTGACATTAAAGTTCAGAAATAAGTTGTCACCTTTGGTTTGCTCATCAGCATTTGGATTTGGAAATGATAGTATGACCAGATGTTCTGCCATGCAGCATAAGGCATCATCTCTCTGAAATGAAAGCATTTGTAGAATAGCTTTTATGGCCCAGGTGATGTGTTAGATGCTAGAGTGACAGCATGAGGTAGGCCTCTGCCCTGCAGCAGCTTAACGCAATGAAATCAGACTCCCAGCACAATGAAAATGTGATGATGGTGATATGAATGATCCTGGGAGAAGAGTGATTAATTCTGTGTGACATCTCTGTTTTTCAGAAAGGTGTTTTCTGAATTCCCATTTTATTTGGAGCTATTTCTATACCCATATGACTTTGAGAATTTAGGCGTTTGGTTAGGGACAGTTTCACCTAGGGACAGTTTCGTAGTATGGAAAAATCGGACTTTATTTTAAATGAAATGAGAGGGCCACTTGGATTTTTAATAAGTTTCCTTATGTTACAGTTTACTTTAAATTTTAATAAAATTTTAAATCATAGAAGTAATATGCTTATAAAATATTTAAGCAGTTCAAAAGCATATAAAATACAAATGAAAGTATCCACACTCTCCCTGTGTAACTGCTGTTAAGACAGTTTAAACAATTACTTGTAAATAAACTTGAATTTAAGAGCCTTGTATTCTGAGCATTAACTCTTTCTGTTTAAAGGGAGAAAATAAATTTCTCTTTTTAGGAAAAGTACTCAGGAGCAATGGAGGTTGTCTAGTAACTGTGAAGTAGAAGGTAACTGCAGTGCATTTCTGGAAGTACATTGATCAGTTAGATTGCTGTGTCCTATAGGGCTTTTTAAGGATTTATTGACATACTTCATCAAGGTATTTGAGAGAGTATTCAGGGAAACCTAAGAAATTCAGCAGTTCCTTTGCCTTCCTTATAAATTCATGCCTGGTCAGAAATTACAGCTTGAGTGGGATGTCCCTCCACAGAACTCAAATGCACACTATTTATCATGTTACTTAGTGTGGCAGTAATGTAAAATGTTACAGATTCTTTTTTTGTTGTTTCTTTCTGTGGGGGGCTCACCCACCATGTATTTTATCACGTCTTCATTTCTCCCTTATTTCAACTTTCACTTATTCCCTGAATTCCCCACATCAGTCTCCTAAAAGAAAAAAAAAAAAATAATAAGTTTTGTCTGCTGAGTCCTCTTTCTTATTTTATTTAATATGTCTTGGATTGAATGTTTCTCACAAAAACACTTTGCATTCAGAATTAGCCTCTCAAGTTGTTTTCTCCGCAGACTCCTCCATAGATTGCGTGCCTTTCTACTGTGGTGCCCTTTGAGGTATGAAAACCCAAGTCTGCTTGTGGCTTAGCCTTCGTGATTTTAGAATATAAGTACCTATACTCTGCTCCCACAAGGTTCTTTTAGTGTGACATTATTTAGCCATTAAAAAAAAGAAGCCTGCTTTTGGTCCACAGAACTGTCCAACACACTGGGTAAAATTCCTTACACTATTCCAGTTAAAAATCAGTCCTCATGATAGCGTGCCCATTTATTAAATCTGTGCTTGTCTCTACACACACACCTGTGCATGTGTATACTTACATTGATACATAAAAATTCTAATTGGACCTACATTGGAAAAATGATAGCCATTCATCCAAATGGTTGTTGTTGAGGAATTTGTAACCAGCAGTCCTCTTTCTTACTGGTAACGCCATTCTGCTTGGGGAATATAGAACAAGCCCAAACAGTAATACTGACAGAATTCGGAATTATGATACAGTGGAGCCTTCACGTAATTCTTTGTTGAAGAAGTTAGGGCCTAAATGTTAAGGCTTATTGTTATTCTGAGTTGATAATCTCTGCCTTGCTTTAATAATTTTTCCTCATGCCTGGGTAGCCCGCGAGTTGCACAATAATCACTCACACAGCTTTGTAATCAATGCCCAAAGTAATAGGATTCCTCTGGCCACCGGCAATTAATAAATTTGTGTCTTTTTTAAAACACTAGCAAGTCGGGCCTGAAATACGACTGACTGGCTCTCCTCATTTGCATATTTATTGCAGTGGAAAAATTCTTACCAGATGATTGATGCTGAGCCTGCCTCTTGAATTCCAAGCAGCACATTATTATGAAATGAAAAATGCCGGCCATACAGTTGATTAAAGTTGAAGACAGTGGAATCGGTGTTTTTTAAGATTGTGGGAGAATTAAAGGCATATTTTAATAGATGTTGACAAGAAGTGAACTAACAAAAGCAAAGCAAAGGATTTGCTTGAAAAGATTTAATCAAACGTCTTTCTTGGGGGATTAATTGCTGGGGATGACTAGTGCAAGTGGCAGGCTTGTGTGGATTTGAATGAAAAGTATTGTTCTCAGGCCAATATATCGTGTGTCATTTTGACCTATAGTTTAGCTCTAGTTCTGGAGTTACTTTTGAAGGAGGGAAAAAATGTTCTTGTACTCTGTAAATTCCAGTTCAATGTATTTTATCTGGGGTAATAGGAATGTGGGAGTTGATGTGTATTTGTATGTAAATCTGTTTGCCTATTTATTTTAAAATAGCTGTATAGACATTTAAAAATTGGTAAGATTAGCTTTATTTTACTTTATACATTCACTTTTTCTAATTTCCCCTCCATCCCATTGCCAGAAATTTTTACTTATTGGTTTATAATCTAATTAATGAACTGTGTGCCATGTCCAAACTGATTCTCTGCCTACAATTTTGGTGTGCTGGACAGCCTAGATGAATCAGGGAAAAAAATAAAGCTGTTAGGGGAAAATGGTTTTTAGATTGGTGACATTTTATATATAGAATGCTTGCATACGGGCAGCATGTAAATGAATACTGGAATATGAATACTAGTCCAATCCTAGTGCTGTAGATCTGTATAAGCAGAGCTTAAAAGAATTTTACCTTGTAGAAGGTGACGATTTTTGATAGTAATATGCCTTCTATTTCAATGATTTTTGGCTTTTTGAAATACCTACCCCTCCCCCCCCATTCTAGGGAATGAACCCAGAGGCACTTGAGCACTGAGCTATATCCCCATCCCTTTTTATTTTGCTTTGAGACAGGGTCTCCCTAAATTGCTGAGGGTCTTGCTAGTTGCTGAGCCTGGTATTGAACTTGTGATCCTCCTGCCTTAGCCTCTCCAATCGCTGGGATTACAGGTGTGCATCATCGTGCCCTGCTAAAATAGACAATGACACATTTATTGTTTTTCACCTTACTTCTGTGAGATAAGTAAGCCAAGAATTATCTACATTTTGGAAATGAGAACACTGAGATTCACAGATTAAATTGGTCCTTTCGGCATATCATGACTAGTCAGTGTGAGTTAAAGTGCTGGGCTCCTAACCCTCAATAAAGTAGTCTTTCTATTTATTTTCTACTTAGAGTTATTCCTAAAGCTGGTGATCAGATGCTTAGGTTGAAGCTTGGTAAAATGGTGAGGCAGATGTCCTCCTTAATCTCCTCTTCAAGGAAAGACTTCTTGAAGTGGACCATGTAGGGCAAAATAAACTAGATATCTTTGACAGTTTCTATTTGTTTTGTGGCCATGTGACACAAAGGAGAGTAAAGAAAGCATATTTGGCTGTTTTTCTTAACATTTAACTCTTGTAATAATTGGGAGAAAAATTAGAGGTAAATTAGAAACGGTTGATTTCAACTTATTATTCACAGGGTTAAACAAATAGAATTCAGTACTATATGAATAATAAAGAGGGCTTGCTTTATTTGTTTTGGCTGGGAGAAATTCACTCTTGGATTCCAGACTCTAGGAAAGTCTTCCCTCACTGTTGTCAGCTTTGGCTTTGAGGAGTCTGCCTACCTCCAGCAAAGGATTGTTCCTTTTTGTCTTCAGGTTTTACACACCATCTAGACAAAAATGTGACCCTCAGGTTGCAAAGAAATGATTATTGGGTTCTGTTTGCTAAATACCTTCACAAGAAATTGTCAAGGTGTTGGGCCATTGGTGACATTTACTTTAATAAACTTTTTTTTTTGGTAGTGGTTAGAAGCACAGAATTGCAGATTTCATCTCTGGTAGGTCTCTTGACATTTTGATGCATGGTGGTGCTATCCCTGAATGGAGCTTAAATACTGGCTACTTTCTGAGTGGGTGAGGGGGTGTATAAAATGAGAACATATGAGAAAGTATTAACACAAAGGCACACTTTGATTTACTGATATTGGCTCTCTACTTTCTTGTTGGATTGATATGCTGTCTCATATATCTGCAATGGATTTTTTAAAAACTGACTTGAACAAAATGAAAGGCTTGTGTAGCTGCTTGAAAGTGGCCCTTAAAAGTTGTAGTCTTTTGTTTGATGTTTTGACAATTCTTGGTTATACTACATGTTGGAGTGGAGTTATGACTTGCTTGTTGGCTTGTGTTGTTCTTGATTTCAAGTTTCAAATTATGGACACATGGTGCCTACAGGAAGTAAGGGACAGGCACTTGGCTCTTCCTAAACTTTTAATTTTTTTATCGTGTTAAAAAACATATAACAGAAAATTTACTAATTTTTACCACTTTTAAATATACAGTCCAGTAGTGTAAGTATATCCACATTGCTATGCAAATGGTAGTGTTTGCCTAGCTTTCGTGAGGACCTGGATTCAATTCCAAGCACCACAACAACATAGAGATAAAGTAGTAATAATAGTTACCAGAGCTTTGTATATTGGTTGTTAGTTATATACATGTCAAAACTGATCAAATTGCATACTTCAAATATGTGCATTTTATAGTACTTCAATTTTACCTCAGTAAAGCTATGGGGAAAAAAAAGTAGTTATCAGAGATTGGGAAAGAGGGGAACTGGGGAAATATTGTTTAATGAATACACTGGTATGGTGAAAAAATTTTGGTGGTAGATAGTAGTAATGGTTATGCAACAATCTAAATGTATTTAATAGCACTGAACTGTATACTTAAAATAGTTGAAATGGTAACATAATGTATATTTTACCACAATTTTTAAAAAGATCCCCCAAGACTAGAGTATAATAAATAATCCTACCATCCCATTTATCTCTGTAGAGAAAAAAAGTCATCTGTATTACTTCAAACTGAACCTCTTCAAAAAGAACAGGAAAAAAACCGTGGAGTATTGTTTAGATTTTTAAAAAGAAGGAAATTCTGATATATGCTACAACATGGATGAACCTTGAGGATGTTAAGCCAAGGAAATAAACCAATTATAAAAAGACAAATAGTTTATGGTTTTACTTATATAAGCTAGCTGCAGTCATCAGAATCATGAAAACAGAAAGTAGAATGGTGTTTGTGGGAGGCTACAGGGATGAGGAAAGGGGAGTTATTTAATGTGTAGGACTTTCAGTTTTGAAAGAAAAAAGTACTAGAGATTGACTGCATGACAATGTGAATATACTTACACTACTGAACTTAATGTATATTTTAAAATGGTAAAAATTGGGAAATTTTTTGTTATTTTGTTAACACGATAAAAAAATAAAAAGGTTAGGAAGAACAAAGTACCTGTGCCTTACTTCCTGTAGGCACTATTTATTTTCCATGATCTAAAACTTGAAATCAGAAACCACACAGGGAAGAAGCTGCAAAGTAGTCTACAATGTTTATAGCTGCTCACCAACAAGCAAGTCACAATTCTCACATGTAGCATAACCAAGAATCGTCAAAATATCCAACAAAAGACTATAACTTGGTTTTTTTTTTTTTGGTACTTGCGATTGAACTCAGGGACACTCAGCCACTGAGCCACATCCCCAACCCTATTTTGTATTTTATTTAGAGACAGGGTCTCACTGAGTTGCTTAGTTCCTTGCTGTTGCTGAGGCTGGCTTTCAACTCAGGATCCTCCTGTCTTAGCCTTCAGAGCCATTGGGATTACAGGTATGCACCACTGCACCCAGCTAAGACTACTTTTTTTTTTTATACCTTTATTTTTATGTGGTTCTGAAGATTGAACCCAGCGCCTCACACGTGCTAGTTGAGCTCTCTACCTCTGAGCCACAACCCCAGCCCATATCTTTATTTTATTTTATTTTTTAAAAATCTTTTCCTTTGTGTGTCTGTCCTAACACACACTTCTCACAAAGGCTTTAGTCATATTGGGTCAGGGCCACCTGAATGACCTTATTTTATTTTATTTTTTAAGAGAGAGAGAATTTTTCAATATTTATTTTTTTTTAGTTTTCGGCAGACACAACATCTTTGTTTGTATGTGGTGCTGAGGATTGAACCCTGGGCCACATGCATGCCAGGCGAGCGCGCTACCGCTTGAACCACATCCCCAGCCATATCTTTATTTTTATTTATTTATTTTTACGTGGTGCTGAGGATCGAACCCAGAGCCTCACACATATGAGGCAAGTGCTCTACCACTGAGCTACAATCCCAGCCCCTAAGACTACCACTTTTAAGGGCCATTTTCAGGTAGCTATACAAGCCTTTAATTTTGTTCAAGTCAGTTTTAAAAAATTTATTGCAGATGTGTCAGACAGCATATACCTATATATGTCTCTGAATTAAACTATTTTAAGTACTTCATTTAAGTGTAATTATATAACATTTTTCCTTTTGTGCAACTGGCTTATTTTACTTAGCCTAATGTTTTCAAAGGTTGGCCTGGAGAATCTTTAAAACTACTTTGCAAGCCAAGCAGGGTGGCATACTCCCATAATTTCATCAGTTTAGGAGGCTGAGGCAGGAGGATTGCAACTTGGTGAGACCCTGTGTCAAAATAGAAAGGGCTGAGGATGTGGCTCAGTATTTAAGTGCCTCTGGGTTCAGTCTCTGGTACCAACAAAACAAAACAAAACAAAAAAACCAACCAAACAAACAAAAAAACCAAACCAAACACACACTTTGCAAATACAAAATGGGTTTAGGGTTTCTTTGTGGAAAAAATAAGATCTATTCCTTATTTATTTATTTATTTTTATGTGGTGCTGAGGATCGAACCCAGGGCCTCGCACATGCTAGGCTAGCACTCTACCACTGAGCTACAAACTCGGTCCAAGATCTGTTTCTTAAGATATAGCCATTTGGACTGGAATAGCTCAGTGGTAGAACATTTGCCTGCATGTGCAAGGCCCTAAATTCAATCCCTAGCACTGCAAACAAACAATCTGTATGACCATTTCTAGAAAAGAAGGTAAAAGCAATGGTTAATATTTATGTATTTCACTCATTTGGATGAAATAAATACATTTTCATGGGCACTCTTCCAAGTATTAGTTTTTTTTTTTTTTTTTTTTATTAAGACTTGCTACAACATATACTTTCAGAACTCTAGCTACTATGGAATATCTGTTTAAAATAATCGGCTCCTTTCACAGATAGTCATTTGAGGTAACATATTTGTACTTACCATTTGAAGTCTTTACTTTTCTCCCTCCTTTGAAAATTTTCTATCTATTTACATAAATTTGTATTGTTCTACTTACCTAGCACATTTAGACTGAGTAAATTTTGCTTTTAAAATTGTTACCTCTTTATTCTTTTTTTTTTCTTTTGACTACTTTTCATCTTGTTTATATTTGATCCATTTCCCAAAGTTAACAGAAAGAAAAATTCGTTTGTATTACTTTTTTCTTCTTCATGAAAAACGTTATTTCCATATTTGGTGGAACAGAGTTATGTTTTGTTTTGTTTCCCTCTCTTTTTCCCCTACTCCCCCTCTCTCTCAAGATTGAGAGAAACTAGGCCTGGTGGCTTATATTTATAATCCTAGCTACTGAGGAGGCTGAGGCAGGAGGATCACAAGTTGGAGACCAGCTCAGGTAACTTAGTGAGACCCTGTATCAAAATAAAATTAAAAAGGGCTGGGGGTATAGCTCAGTGGCAAAGTGCTTACCCAGCATGCATGAATCCCTGAGTTTGATCCCCAGTACCACAAAAGAAAAAAGAACGGGGGCGGGGGGGGGGGGTGGCGAAAAAGATTGAGAGCAACAGGTTTAGACTCTTGATTTGCAACACAAGGCATTCTGGACTTTTTTTTTTTGAGGGGCGGTTTATATATTCTAAAGTCCTCCTAAATGGCACAGATATACATTGATTATAGAAGGATTAGAGTATGGGATTTAGAAAAGATATGATCAAGGGTTTTATATTATTTTAAACAAGGAAGTTGTATTTACATAGTTTTATATGCAGATTATTTGAAGCCATGCAAAGTAGTTACTGGGTCAGGTGATCCTTCTGATCACTCTGTGAAGGCTTTCCCAGGTAGGTTAGCTCTAAGCCTTATGTTGAAATAGAAGGCTGCAGTAGGACACACGTGGAGAGCTGTCTAACCTGTGTTGGTGCCTCGTTGAAATGGGATTGTAAATGCAAAAGGGATTTGTGGCTGGGTGAGAAGGCTGGTCAAGCTGGGTAAGGTAGAAGCAGAAGCAGAAAAGAAAGAATAAGATATTACTGATGTTTGGGCTGAAGTTAGTGTGGAACATAAAAAAAAGAAGTAGGAATTGTTGAATGGAAGTAGGGATGCTTGTGAGATTACAGTTACTTAAACAAAGAGTGGGGCATGGTGGTGGGCCCCTGAAATCCCAACAGCTAGGGAGGCTGAGGCAGAAGGATCATAAATTTGAGGCCAGCCTGGGCAGCTAAGCGAGACCCTGTCTCAAAACAGAAAAAGGGCTGGGGCTGTAGCTCGGTAGTAGTGTACTTCTGCGTTCAATCTCTGGTACTACCAAAAAAGAAAAAAAAAATTAAAAAAGAAAAGGAAGAAGTGATGATATGAATATGGCCAGAGATAAATGGACAAGTTACCAGTGATAATATGAATGGAAAATACAGATTTAACAACCAGTTAAAACCCCCAAATATCATTGATCTCCTATAAAATCACACTAAGCAGAAAAGAGAAATTTGGACAAGGAAGAAGTATTAGGGAAAGAAGATCTGTTTCTGACATGATATGTTTGAAGGTGGGATAGAGCATTCATATGAAAATTTTTTTGCCAGTTTGATTATAGGAGAGGAATGAGTGCTCTCATTCCTGGTAAATGGCAATTACCAGTGTCTGGTTAACCTCCTTAGTAGGATTATTCTGGTAGAGAAGTTACAGTGTTCTCAGTTTTTATTCTGAAAGTTCTTAGTCAAAACCTACATACCTGGTCCTAATTGGCTATATACAAATGCATCCTGTTGGCCACGAGAATCAGGTGAGAACATCATCTCCATACAGGTGTTTAATATACAGTTTAGTATTGCAAATAGAAAGTCTTAAACCTGAATGTTAATATATGAACAGGAATTTTCCATAAGGAAATATGTAAGAGACTGAGAGAATGATATGCAACTCAAGCCAGACAGAGACAGAGTATGGTGGTAGGAATCCTAGGACTGAGTTGTACTTTTTAGAAGAGGAGGAATTGCATTGATTGGTAAGATGGATAATCCAAGAGCTCAGAGAGTAACCTGTAGAAATATACCCAAGAAATTTGATGCCAAGGGCACACTTAAGTAGGTTATGATGACAGGAAGTTTGTCCAACTAAATAAATTTAAAAACTAAGCACTTATTGAAGTCTCATTATTTGCAGATAGTTTTTAAGCACCTTACACATATTATTGCTTGTTCCTCATAACAGCCCTATGAGGTAGGCATTGTTGTTATTTCCACTGGAAATTCTGTATTTCAGAGAGTTCTATATGTATCTGGCATGTTCCTCTGTCCTAACCCCCTCCACTAGAACTGCTCAGGAGACATAAGTTGCAGGTTTGCCCTCTTAGAAGAATTGTAGATGATTAATTGTACCTACAATTAATTGTGCTTCATTTCCTTCCCAGGTCACAAAGCTCTTAAAGCATTGTTGAGGTCACTGGTAGATCTTCAGGAAGAGTTACTTTTCCAGTATCCAGACACTAGACATCTAGTAGATGGGACGAAACCCAAAGAGGAAAGGTAAGGAGGAAACACAGCTATTGAATTGCTTATCTGGTTAGTTTCTCATGACTCATGACTGAGAAAACCAAGTCCTTTCCAGGTAGAGATCAGATTAGGTTTAGTAAAATAGAAAAAGCCCCTTACATTTAGCTGGTGGACAGGATGGCTTATTACTTGGGAGTTAGATTTGGGTTTTTATTATTAGCTCTGCCTGATTCCTTTCGTGGGCTTAGAAGACTCCCCTCCTCTTTAGATTCAAGGAAATTAGCAGATGAAAGTATATTTTGATTATTAATGTTTGGTTAGTGTTTATGAGGCACTTCGTGCCCCTACAATCCTAGTCACAATCCCTAGTCACAACTATCTCCTTTGATGAGGGGAAAAAACTGTTATTTTGAAGGGTGAAAAGATTTCAGAAAACAAGAGAAAAGTAATCCTTTTTCTTTGTGGAACTATCCTGTTTGATGAAGGTTTTGCTACCTGCCTGCTTTTTCCCAGAAAGGAAGCTCATATTTTGTTGAGTACCTGCTGTCTGTTGAGGACAGTAACACTGTAAGTGCAATTGCTATATAATGGGAGTGTGGTGGTATTACGTTTTCATGGCAGTTGTAGATATAGTTGTCCATGGGGGATTGATTTTTAGGACCCCACCTCGATACCAAAATCTGCAAATGCTCAAGTCCCTTATATAAAATGTCAGAGTATTTACCTATAACCTGTATTCATCCTCCTGTGTACTTAAGTCATCTCTAGATTACTTATAATACTCCATATGCTATAAACGCTACGTGAAGCTGGGCATGGTGGTGCACACAGCTTAGGAGGCTGAGGCAGGAGGATCACGAGTTCAAAGCCAGTCTCAGTAACTTAGGGAGGCCCTACACAATTTAGCGAGATCCTGTCTCAAAGTAAAACATAAAAAGGGCTGGGGATGTGGCTCAGTGGTTAAGCACTGCTGGGTTCAATCCTTGGTACCAAAAAAAAAAAAAAAAGAAAAAAAGCTTCTTGAATAGTTGTTTATTGTTTAGGGAATAATGACAAGAAAAAAGTCTGCACATGTTCAATACATATGCAATTTTTTTTTCTCTGAATATTTTCAACCCGCACTTGATTGAATCTTGTGGTTTCAGATCCTGTTGATACAGAAGGCTGTAGCTACACTACAGTTTAATGCTGATTTGGGTGCTTATACCCTTGAGTTTTCTTTACATTGAGCTTCTCTTCATTTGGTTCAACTAATATTATTCACCTTTCCAGAACAGTTGTTATAGAGACACGTTTCTCTTATTGATCTGGGGATTAAGGTCATAGAAATATGATTATATGTTTAATTTTTAAAGACCCTCCTATACGTACAGGCCTGGTTCATAGGCATTTCTAATACAGTTTTTACAACCTCATTTATTTTTATGGTTTGCTTACCTTTTAAAAATATTTTGAAACCCAAGTGCTTTTTATATTTATTAAAAGTTCCATGAGGCTGGGTGTGGTGATGATCCCAGTGGCTGGGAAGGCTGAACCAGGAGGATAGCCAGCCTCAGCAACTTAATGAGACCTGTTTCAAATTAAAAAAATAAGGTGGGCTGAGGATATGATGTGGTGGTTAAGATCCTTTAAGTTCAATCCCTGGTATCAAGAAAAAAAGTTCCACAAGTTTTTTGTTTTGTTTTAAATGCTTCAGGAGATTAAAGCCAGGGCATTGTACATGCTGGGGCAAGCACTCTACTATTGAGCTATGTCATCAGCCCTTTTGAGACAAGGTCTTGCTAAGTTGCTGAGGCTGGCCTTGATCTGATGATCCTCCTGCCTCTACCTGCCAAGTAGCTGAGATTATAGGTGTGTGCCACCATCCTTGGCTAAAAGTTACATGAGTTTTTGATTGATCTCATAAATACTCTTTTCAAACTAAAAAAGTAATCCCCTTATCTGTAGTATTATTAGTAGACAGCATAGGTAAAGGCCTAAATATCATGTGAACCTAGTTTTTTATTTAAACTCAGTGTTCTTACTGATTTTCTAGTGAGGAGATTTCTAGTGAAGATGATGAGCTAGTGGAAGAGAAGAAGCAGAGAAAGGCCCCACCGAAGAGGAAGCTGGAGATGGATGACTATCCCAGCTTCATGGCAAAGCGTTTTGCTGACTTCACAGTCTACAGGAACCGGACACTGCAGAAGTGGCACGATAAAATGAAGCTGGCTTCGGGAAAATTGGGGAAGGCAAGTGTGTGTCACAATACATTACCTGAAGCAGTTGTAAAGAAACTGGAACTATAGCTAGGATATTGTTATGTTTTGTTGTTGTTGTTTTTTTTTTTTTTTTTTTAAATATTTATTTTTTTTAGTTTTCGATGGACACAACATCTTTGTTTGTATGTGGTGCTGAGGATCGAACCCGGGCCGCACGCATGCCAGGCGAGCGCGCTACCCTGCTTGAGCCACATCCCCAGCCCCGTTTTGTTGTTATTAGTCATTTCTGTTGCAAAATTTACTGAATTTCTACCACTGGGGTTTATACCATTCACGATTGGATTTTTAACCTTATTCTTGAAGTTGAGGCCTTGTAAATGTTCAAGTGCTAAAAATATGAAATACTTTAAAGAAATGAATTTTAAAACAATTGTTATTAAAGGAGCAGAAGTTAATCTCCTGGCATAGGAAAGTGATATGACCTGCTTAAGACCTATTTTTTTTTTTTAGATCAATTACAGTTACTTACAAACTCAGTCCTTAACAGAAAGTCTCTTGAAAGGATGATTGTTTATTTCTCTGCTGACACAGAAAGAAAGAGAAGCCGATGTAACTGCTTTCAGCACTGACTTTTTGCATTATCTGACATTGAATGTTGTTGCAGGGTTTTGGTGCCTTTGAACGCTCAATCTTGACTCAGATCGATCATATTCTGATGGACAAAGAAAGATTACTTCGAAGAACACAGACCAAGCGGTCTGTCTACCGAGTTCTTGGCAAACCTGAACCAGTAGCTCAACCTGTCCCAGAGAGTTTGCCAGGAGAACCGGTAAGAACTCTTTGATTCAGGGTGATGATGAGGAAGACTTTATTTGAGGCTGACGAAATGAAAAACTTGTAGGTATTATATTACCTCTTGGTATGAGAGATTAATGAAAAAAAGAACGTGGCACTACTGTATTGAACTGTTGAGAAACAGTGTGGGGGGCTAAAATGAGGCTTTTATTAACTTTTGTGTGTCATCTTATTTTGAGTTTAATACAGAAGTCTAGTAGTGGAAGCATTCATAATTCAGTGTTTAAGGTTTAGTGTTTTTGATTTGGCCTTAAAAACAAACTCAGGGCCTGACACATGTTATACAAGCACTCTACCACCGATCAACCCCTTCATTCCTTAAGCTTCAGAGTTTTTTTGTTTGTTTGTTTGTTTTTTAATTTTTTTTTTTTGGTGCCAGGAATTGAACCCAGGGGTACTTAACCACTGAGTCACATCCCCAGCCCTTTTTTATATTTTATTAGAAGACAGGATCTTGCTGATTGCTTAGGGACTTGCTAAGTTGCTGAGGCTGGCTTTGAACTCATGATTCTCTTGCCTGAGCCTCCCAAGCCACTGGGATTACAGGAAACATTTTTGTTTTTTAATTATAGAAGTAGTATGTACTTAATACTTTTTAAGCTCATAAGAACTTGAAATGAATAGTAAAATTCCCTCTACTCTGAACATTGTACTTCTCAGATGATTGTTAATGGATGTTATGTGGTTTATGCATGTAGCATATACATATGTAAGAATATGATTATTCTTTTTTTTTACTAAATAGTATAGACTGTGTGTGTATGTGTGTGTGTGTGTGTGTGTGTGTGTGTAGTGAAATACTGCAACTTAAAATCTTACAAGTTATTTTTAAAAGTAGTATATCCTAGACATTTTTTCCATATCATTACATAAAAACCTACTTTATGTTTCCTAATGACTGCAGAGTAATCCATTACGTGGATGTATATAATAGTTTAATCAAACAACAGATAATTACATTGTCTCCAGTTTTAGAAACAGTGTTATAGAAAACATTTCTGAACATTTATATTTGTGTGATTCTGTGAACATATGGATAGATTTCTTAAAGCGAAAATGTTAAAATACATGAAATCCTGAGAGATGTTACAGAATTGCCTCCAAAAGGTTATGTTAATTTTTAGTCTTTCCAGCTGTATTTTCTAGTCTCCAGTATTGCCAGTCTTAGAAGTGAAAGTCGTATTTTTCTCATTTTAAATTGCATGATTTTAATTAGAATGAAGTTAAGCATATTTTCATATGATTTTGTGTTTCTTTTTCTGTTAGCTACTTGTTAATGTTTTTGACTATTTTTCTTTTGGACTATTTTGGGTGTGTTTTGTTTAATTTGAAGAGATCTTTATATCTTAAGGAGAACAGTACTTTCACTGTTAGATGTATATATAGTGGCTGTGTTACTTTGATAACCTTGTTGGAATTCACTCTTTTTTTCTCACTGATATAGGAGATCCTTCCTCAAGTCCCTGCCAATGCTCACCTGAAGGACATGGATGAAGAAATCTTTGATGATGATGACTTTTACCACCAGGTATGATATTTACTTTTTGGGCTACAAATCAGGTTTTAGCTAATAGAATTTTTTGAACAAAGGTTGCTTATTTGGAAGGAAGAGTCAGACAAGGAGTTAGAATTACTTATTCAGAATTGACTTATGTGTCATTCTGGGTTATTGTTTTCCTTCTATTTTATGTTTTCCTTGTGAAATGAAAAGAGCCACAACTACTTGGTTAGTTGTTGCTTGAATGTAAATCATTTGTAAAACAGTTTCAGTATCTTTGAGTCAGTTGGTTTATTCTTTCACAGCTATCTTTGATAAGCATCTTTTTGTGCCTACTCAAATCAGTTCATTATGTATTGAAGTGCTACTGTTCATTGTAATATTAATATAATGCTTTAAAGACAGAAAGAATTGGTAGAAGTTGGAGAATGGTCTAGTTCTCAATCTCTCTTTTTTTCTTTTTTGATTCTGAGGGTTAACCCAGGGATGAGTTGTCACTGAGCTAAATCCCTAGCTTTTTTTTTTTTGAGACAGGGTCTCACCAAGTTGCTGAGGCTGGCCTCCCAAGTTGCTGGGATTACAAGCATGCACCCCTGCCCCTGGCTCAATATCTCTTTATGAGTATCTCCCCTGCTTGTTTTCCTAGGATTTTCTGCTGGTATAATGCTATGTTTAATAATCCTGGTAACTGTTTAGGTGGACTAAACATTTGGGCTATTCTCTAAAGAACCAAAATAACTTCCTGTGTTCCTGGGTCTCTTGATAAATTATGTTTCTTAGTGAAATGTGCTTTAGGCTATATCCTTTCTTGCCCAGTTGAGAATGGAGGATGCTGTTCACCAGTATTATACTGAGTTTTGCTGAGCCGTTGTTTTTAGTGTATTAACTTTTGTCAGAGAATTTGGGACTGCTTTTTGAGTGTTTAGCTATGATGGCTGTACTGTGTATATGGGTGTGAAGGAAGAAACTTACTAGGAAAATTATGTGTAAAACCAGAACAATTGATTTTGTATTGGGAATACCTCTGATTTTATCCTAAAGAGAGAGACTCTCTAATCTTTTTTATTCATTCTATAAAGTTATTGCTATAAGTGAGTCTGAATGAGGGGGTATAGGAGAGGATTGATGTGGCCTCGGCTGTTCCTAGTCAGAGGTCCTTATTCCTTTTTCCTTTCTTTTTTTCTTGTATCCATTTGTCAGAAGAGTTGGAACTCTATTTTGTTCAGGAGTGTCTAAAGAAGTTCCTGATATGGGATATTAATGCTGTATAATTGTGTGAGATCATGGGAGACAATAAAAAATGCTCCAGTTCTCATTAATTGAAGTGTACATTGTTGGGTGGAAAGTGTGTCATAAATTAAATAGGCTTAATAAAATAAACTGAAATTACTGGGGAGAAGTTGCTTCTACTGGCAATCCAAGTTTTTTTTTTTTTTTTTTTTTTTTTCCTGGAGGTCTGTTTAAAAAAGAAATAGCATTACTTGATTGGCCCTTCATCCCAATTAATAATTTTAACTTCGATAAATTCTGATTTCAGAGTTATGACTAGTCACATCTTAGCTTTTCCCCTTGCTGGTTAATTGGGGTGCTAGGGTTAATCTAAATTAAAACTTAAACTAATAGAGGTCAGCAAGGCAGCCGAAACACCTGAGTGAAACAAATGGGGCTGCCAGGCACAACTTTATCTTGGCTGTTTCCCAAGAGGGAAGTGGCAGCAAATTGGAGTTGTTTCAGCCTTCTGTAAAGGTGAATGATGGGTGACACTTGTTAATGTACAGCATCTCCGGAAGCATTCCAGATTGCTTTGATTCTGTACCAACTGCTGCCATCCATGCACAGTCAGTAGGAACTGGACCAGTTGCCAACATCTGGAAGCACAGCAAGGAATGGGTGCAAGTCTTGAAACCCCACAGATTCTAAATATGGTGCTTAGAACTGTGCAGGCTTTAATCACTTACCACTCTTTGGCAGCAGGCTACGACAGCTTATCCTGGCCTCGTACATCACATCCCGACATCTGCTGAGCTGCAAGGCAGCTGCACATTCATTTTCCTTTCTTGCCTTTTCTCTTTGCTTCCTATTCCTCCTCTTTTTCCCACTCTCCCCTTGCTCCCTCCAGCCTCTCCTCCCTTCAGCTTTCCTCCCCCTCCCTGTATGCTTCTTGGGAGAGATGATCTGTAAAGATTACTCCTTCATTGTGTGCAAGTAATTGTGGTGATGCCAGGCCCTTGACAGACACAACGTAGCACCTGTTCTGCTGACCTGGTTAATTTCTTCTGTTGAGTGGGATTTGCCAGAGATTGGAGCTGAAGCCAATTCAATGATAAGGCTAAAGAAAATGGCTGTATGTTTTTGTCACCTCCCAATTAAATTGGCTTCATAAAGTGCTTTCCTTTATTTGTCAGTGTAGTAAGCCTGAGCTAAGTGTTGCATTCAGAAATGGTACAATGTATTACAATGGGCCTGAGTTTTCATTTGTGTGTGTGTGTGTGTGTGTGTATTTAATGTGGTTGTATAAAAGAGCTGGGTGATAAATATAGTACATTTTTTCCTTTTTTTTTTTTTTTAATTCTTTTTTTAAATCCCATACTTGAAGCCAGACTCTTTGGGCCCATGTTTTGTAAAAAAGAGATTATAGCCACATTGAATTTTAATGTTTCATTGTAAGGGTTTAAAGGCTTACTTGGTTAATTCAGGTGTCATGAGGCTGTGTAAATGGCCTAACTACTGAGAATGACATGTAGGGTCAGAACTACCCTCCCCCAACCCTGTGCATGCCCACTCTTTTTTATTCTCTTTATTTCTTAATGGGCCGTAAGTTACTATAAGTTTTAAAATAATTCTATGTTATATAATACTGGTGTATATGTATATATGTACACATGAATGAAAATATACATATAGTGGCACTGAAGACAGTGTCCGTATATCATAAATAACCTTAGCATTTTCAGAGTTGAAAAGATTGTTACAAGAAGCAGAGTCCCTGAAAAGTTAAGTAACTTCCTTGGAGTCATATAACAAGTGGCAGCACTAGTACTTGATCTCAAGACAGCTTAGACCAACTTTTGTTTTTACTATATACTTTATTTCTTGAATATTTCATTCTTCAGCCATAAAAAAGATTTCACTATAGTATTACAGTTTTCAGTTTGTAAATAAATAAGCTTCATTTTCTTAGAACTGGAAGAAATATTATGTTGTTAGAAACTAATTTTTTTTCCTAGAAGGCAAATGATTTATTGAACTCCTGTTACTTAACAATTCTAATGAAAAAATTAGTTTTCAGTTTTGTTACTGGTTTGTTTACAAACTAGAATTGCTGAAAGCTTGAAGTATAGCCAGTGGTGAAGGTTTCTATGAGAGTAACTGTTCACCTGCTACAGAAAAGCATTGTAAGGTTTTACTTTCAAATGGAATTAGTTTGCATTTGGCCTATTTCTTGTCAAAGCAATCCCTAAAGACAATTTCACAAAACATGAAAGTTGTAAATGACCATGAAGGTTGAGCCATTCAGAAATGTTTTCAGTATCTGTTTTTCGTTTTTATGATTCTGTCTGCTACTTTGTAACTTTAACTTCTTTTAAAATGTGTTTTCTTTATTATTATTTAAGGTTTTTCTTTTGTATTTATTTTTTAGTTGTAGTTGGACACAATACCTTAAAAAATACATAAAGGTATTGTTTTGCTTTTTTAAACCATCAGATGATTTTTGGTAAGCTTGGGTTCTTAGAAAATTGGGGAAGAACCAACATTTTCTGAGCATTAGTTATGTACCAACTCCCACAATAAGTAGAAAGGTGTTTGATATACATCTTTATTTAATCCTCACAAGATCCCCAATATTGTGTTTCAGCTATACCTAGAAATAAGCTATATGGAGTGACTGGTTTTATTTTCATATCCCAGATCTCAAATTAGTTTCTTGTTACCTCATGAGGTGTTTTGTTCTGAAAGGACTAATTGAGCTTAGCTGTTGACAGATCGATACCTGGATTTCTAAGGGTTCATTAGGATTTTGTATGTTGCTTCTAGCTCTGTTTAGTTTTGATCTGGTTTGTCCTGTCACTTTGAATCTAGCCAGGAGTGTCTAGAGAAAGGCATAATGGGTTTTGCTCTTTCGATGACCACTTTGATGAGTTAAATTTCTTCTTTCATTTGCTATCAGGACATTTCTATAACTGACCTTGCCACATGCTGGACTTCTGTGTCCAAGACATTTGATAATGCCATAAACAAGTAATTACTAATTTGGTGAACTATTAAAAGTCAATAATGTTGAGAAATAGAGAAGAGGCATGCTTTCTGACAAGATGGTTTTCTTTAATTAAATTGGTGAGTGATTAATATGGACAGTTGATGTGGTGGCTTTAATTGTATGCATTTAGATCTTAGTGTGAATAAGGGAGGTCTCAAGACATCTTTGTAGTTAATGACAATATAATATTCTTACTGTTGGTATGTGATGATAGTTAATAACATGTTTTAAAGTTTGATTTGAACTTATTCCTGCTAATGAGTTATTGGAAAATAGATGCCTTTTGTTCAGAGCAGTCTTTTGTTTTAAATTTTACTTTAAAATGTTGCTGTTATTTGAAATCTGGATAAAGTTTCTTGAAAATTTGATAAAATTTGTTGCACGTGGATTTATGGAGATTTAAAGATGAAATATGAAGTACATAAATTTGAAAATTGAAATTATGGATGAAGATATAGTACAGCAATAATCAGATTTTGGGGGGCATAGTAATGATGTTTTAAAAATCCAAACTAAATATTAATGTCCAATTAAACTAATTTTAGTAATTACAATATTATTTTGTGTACCATATATAAGAATTATTTGAGGTACTTTGTAGTTCTTATGCTCTCTCTTTTAGATACCTTCCAGTGCTAATGCCGCCATTGTGTATCTGTCAGTGTTGAGACCCAAGTATGATATCAGTATTGTCAATTGATGGCTGGCCTGAGCTCACTATTGTGGAGGCCACTCAGAACAGAAGGATAAAAGCCACATTTTATTTAATTTTAATTTTTATTTATTTATTTTTAAAATACCTTTATTCTACTTATTTATTTTCATGTGGTGCTGAGGACCGAACCCAGGGCCTCAAACGTGTTAGGCAAGCACTCTACCGCTGAGCTATAGCCCTAGCCCCAAAAGCCACATTTTAAATTCAAGATTCAGAAATTTCATTGAATAGCAGCAACAAGGAAAGGTAGATGTGACTGGCCCTCATTTCTTCAGTTCCTACCTTTAAAAATCAGAGCATGGCAAAGGCCTGAGCCAGCCTCAGCAAAAGCAAGGTGCTAAGCAACTCAGTGAGACTCTGACTCTAAATAAAATATAGAACAGGGCTGGATATGTGGCTCAGTAGTCGAGTGCCCCTGAGTTCAATCCCCGGTACCCTCCTTAAAAAAGTAGTATAGGAAATGAAAATATGCTCTGTGATTCAGCTGTGAATAATATTTATATATTTATAATGTAACCACTGAATATTAATGTGTCAAATGTTTAAAAAAAAAAAACAGCATGGGAGTTGGGAGTATGGCTCAGTGGTAAAGCACTTTGCCTAGCATGAGTCAGGCCTTGGGACTGATTTAAACTAAGGTAAAATCTCAGAGCAAAGCCTCAAACACGTCATTTTATGGGACTAACCAGGAAAGAGAAGAATTGGCTTAGAACGTTTAAAGACACTTTTTCAAACATAAGTGATACCCTGAGAATTGCTAGGAAAATATGTGGCCCAAATTAACTTTTTTAATACTAATAAGCCCAGTATCATCTGGCTGAGTGTAAATTAAACACAGGATTCCAGTGGTATTTTAGTAGCCCCAAATGAAGAATTTGGTACTCTTCAAAAAATGTGGAATACCACCTCTTCACTCAAGTTGACATGTTGTATTAAATTATATTTTATATACTGTTCAAAGTAACTCATAGGGAAATGATTTAGCAAAGGAAGGGGAAGTTAATAAGCATCTTCAAAAATTTTATGTGTATTATGGATCTAGAGTAGAATATAATTGTTTTAAAGTTGGATAACATCTCTGGAGACCATCAAATATAAACTTTTTCACAAATGAGGAAATTGGAGCCCAGATGAAGTATATAACTGGATAAGGTCA
Organism: Marmota monax; assembly: GCF_021218885.2. NCBI lineage: Eukaryota > Metazoa > Chordata > Mammalia > Rodentia > Sciuridae > Marmota > Marmota monax. The sequence continues at coordinate 737,740 of NW_026694658.1, read as the reverse complement.
TCCTGCTTAGTGAGTTACATTGAAACTCAAGTGTACTTGCTTCCAATGTGATTTTCTTTCTATCTTGTTATGCTGCCTTTTGATTGGACAAGTTTGAAAATTTCCTTTTCAGATATATGTCTGTTTAGTTTGGAGATCTGTATCCTGATAATTCACTTGTATCACTTTTATACAATTATGAATTTTATTCAGTTAACATTTGTTATGCCAAATGCTAGATTTATAAAGCTTAATATAAAAAAAAAACCACTTTCTCAAGAAATTTGTGTTATTTATCAAGAGGGAGAGTCTCTAATTTAGTATAGTTGCATAGCTGCTCTTTTAAAAGTGCGACTTTATGGGGCTGGTCTGTGGCTCAGTGGCAGAGCACTTGCCTAGCACAGACCTGGGTTAGATCCTCAGCACCACATAAAAATAAATAAAACAAAGGTATTGCGTCCAACTACAACTAAAAATAAATATTTTTTTTAAAAGTGTGACTTTATACTTAAAATTTTAAGTGGAAAAAATAAATGATGAAAAAGAGCAATCAAGTCCTTGATATAAAATTTAATACAGGTAATCTTCATGTAAAAAAGACAGTGTTGTCTTATCACTTAAAAGATCTTAAGAGAGGCTGTTTGATATAAGCCTGAATAATATAAATTCTCTGTTTTCCAAGAGTGCAGCCATTGTTAGAAGCCATATTGAGATACCAATATCTATTAAAACTTACTTCAGGATGTAAGAGGTTGGTGATACATACAGGAGGGTTCTTTTTTTTTTTTTTTTTTTTTTTTTGTGGGTGTTTGAAAACTTCTGTGATTAAAAAGTTAAAGAGAAGAAAAGCCTTCAGATTTCTTTTTTCCTTCCATTCATTTATTCCACCAGTATTTGAGTATTTACTGTGTATTTATTGAGAAACTCTTCTAGACTGTACAGTCCAATGTAATAGCTACCTGCCACATGTAGTGATTAGAATTTAAATTTTGATGAATTAAAATAGAATATTGGGAAGTATAAATATAGAATATTGCTATCTTCACAGAACATTATCTTGGAGCTTTGGTAGAGGTTGAAAGAATATAAAGTTCCAGCCCTTGTCAGCTTTCACTGTAGCTTAGATAGGATCAAACAGAAAGTATGTTGTGACAAGTGCAGTGGAGAAGATAAAACTGTGTATGGTAAAAGCAAGTGCTAGGATAGGAAAGTGATGGTTACTGTTTTTATTCATGATGCCCAGGGGATAAAATGGTATTGAGCAGAGACTTGAGGAAGTAACTAACAAAGCCATGCAAATATTTTGGGGAAGAACAGAGGAGGGCAGATACTAGCATGTTCTAGAAGGCCAGTGTCACTGGGGTGGAGTAGGGAAGAACTAATGATAATGGTAGCAGAGGAGGTCAGAGATGAGGGGACCAGGTCTTGTAGCACCTCATGGGCCACTGTAAGACTTTGAGGACACTGGGAGGTGAAACCATGAGAAGGTTTTGAACAAAGGAGTAACATGAGTAGACAGCTATCCTGAAGGGGTCACTCTTTTTTTTTTTTAATGTTTATTTATTTTTGTTTTCGGTGGACACAACATCTTTGTTTGTATGTGGTGCTGAGGATCGAACCCGGGCCGCATGCATGCCAGGCGAGCGCGCTACCACTTGAGCCACATCCCCAGCCCCATTGAAGGGGTCACTCTTATGACTGTGTTGAGAATAGGAGGAACAAGGTGGCAAACGGGACCAGTTAGGAGGCTCTAGTGATAATTCTGGCAAGAAATGGTGGTGGCTTAGACTTGTGTGGTTTTGGAGGGAGAAGTCCTTGGATTTTGGTGGTGTGTTGAAGGTTGAGCTGGAAGAATTTGTATGTGGAATGTGAAAAGAAGACAGTCAAGGGTGACTTTAAGGTTTTTGGCCTGAGCAACTGGAAGGATGAAGTAAAACTTGTTTATGCAACTCATAGTTTTATATGTAGAAAATACAAAAGAAGCCACCAAAAAGATTACTAAAGCTGAAAATTTAGCAAGTAACAGGTTACAAAATAAATATACAATAATCAGTTATGGTTCTATACACTTAGCAATGAGTGATCTGTAAAGGGAACTAAGAAAACAATTCCAAGGCTGGGGATGTGGCTCAAGCGGTAGCGCGCTCGCCTGGCATGCGTGCAGCCCGGGTTCGATCCTCAGCACCACATACAAAGATGTTGTGTCCGCTGAGAACTGAAAAATAAATATTAAAACATTCTCTCTCTCTCTCTCTCTCTCTCTCTCTCTCTCTTTGAAACAAACAAACAAACAAAAAAGAAAAAAAACAATTCCACATATAATAGCATTCAAAAGAATGCTTAGGAATAAATTTTACCAAGGAGGTAAAAGACTGGCAAACAGAAAACTGTAAACATTGCTGAAATAAATAAAAGATCTATATAAATAAGAACTATTTCATGTTCATGGGTTAGTAGACTTAATGTTGTTAAGATGGGAACACTCCCCAAACCGAGTTAAAAGAATTCCATATAACCCCTATCAAAATCACAGTCGCTGCCGGATACAGGGGCATACACCCGTTATCCAGTTACTCAGGAGATTGAGGCAAGAGGATTGCATGTTAAAGGCTAGCCTCAGCAACCTCTCAAGGCCCTATCTCTAAATAAAATATAAAAAGGGTTAGAGATGGGGCTCAAGTGATAGAGTGCTCCTGGGTTCATTCCCTGGTACCAATAATAATAATAATCACAGTTGCCTATTATTATTATTATTATTATTATTGGCAGAAATTAAGCTGTTCCTAAATTTTATATGGAAATATAAAAGGACCCAGAAAAGTCAAACTGATCTTGATAAAGAAGAACAAAGTTGAAGGACTCGATTACTACAAAGCTAAAATAATTAAGACAATGTGGGACTGGCATAAGGTTAGGCATATAGATCAATGGAATAATATACTATTTAGAGTCCAGAAACAAACCTTAATATTTATGGTCAGTTGAGGGGAGGAAATAGATAATATTTCTTTTTTTTTGGAGGGGATGTGGCAGGGGATTGAACTTCAGGCCTGTGCTTTCCAACCTTGCTCTCTACTGCTAAGCTACACTCCCAGCCCATCACTTGATTTTCTCTCTTTCTTTATTTTCTCTCTCTCTCTCTCTCTCTCTTCTCTCTTCTCTCTTCTCTCTTTTGCTGGGGATCAAACCCAGGGCCTTGTGCATGTGAGGCAAGCACTCTACTAACTGAGCTTTATCCCCAGCCCCATCACTTGATTTTCAACAGGGGTATTAACACAGTTCAGTGGAGGGCAGATTAATTTTTTCAATAAATGGTATCAGGACAGCTGGATATTCACATGCACAAGAATGACATTTATACAAAAAATGACTCATGAAATATCATAGATCTAAGTATAAAAGCAAAAGGTTTAAAGCTTTTAGAAGAAAACATAGGAATAAATCTTCATGACCTTCATTTAGGAAATGCATTGTTAGATAGGACACCAAAGCATATGTGACAAAAGAAAAAGTAGACAAATTGATTGAAATCTAAAAATTTGAGTTGTAAATGATACCATCAAGAAAGTTAACAAGACAAGGGCTTGGGAGTAAAAAGACAAACCACAAAATGGGTAAAAATACTTGCAGGGCATATATCTGAGAAGGGGCCCATATCTAGAAAATATAAAGAGTTCTATGCAGCTCAATAATAAAAGACTTATTACTTGATTTTTAAAAATGGGCACAGGATCTGAGTAGATATTTCCCCACAGAAGAAATATACATGACCAGTAAGTACAGGAAAGGATGCTTAACATCTTTAGACATTAGGGAAATGCAGAACTAACCACAATGAATACCACTTCACACCCACTAGAATGGCTATATCAGAAAGATGGTAGCAAGTGTTGACAAAGGAGTAAAAAATTTGGAATCCTCATATGTTGCTGGTGGGTATATGAAATCAAGCCACCTCTATGGAAAAGCTTGGCGCATCTCAAAATGTTAAACATAGAATTACCACATGAGCTAGCAGTTCCACTCCTAGGAATATACCCAAGAGAAATGAAAATGCATCACACAAAATTCTTGTACATGAATATTTACAGTATTACTTATAATAGCCACAAAATAAATCTCTTAAATATCACTCAGTTGATAAATGTATAAATAATGTGAAATATGCATATACTTGAATTATTTGACCATAAAAGAAATGAAGTACTGATAGATACTACAACATGGATGAACTTGAAAGTCATCATGCTAAGTGAAAGAAGCATGTCACAAAAAGGCATGTATTATTTGATTCCATTAATATGAAATGTCCAGAACAGGCCCATCTCTGGGGAGGGGGATTGGATTAATGGTTGCCTAGAGCTGAAGTGTTAGGGAGAATGGGGAGTAAGAAGTAATGGATTTCTTTTTGGGATGATGATTATGTTCTAAACTTAAATGTGGTGATGATTACATAGCCCTGTGAATATACAAAACTGTTGACTGGTCTAATTCAAATTGATGAATCATATGGTATGTGGATTATATCTGAATAAAACTTTAAATTATCATATATATATATATATATATATATTTTTTTTTTTTTCCAGTTGTCAATAGACCTTTATTTTATTTATTTATATATGGTGCTGAGAAATGAACCCAGGGCCTCCCACATGCTAGGCAAGTACTCTATCACTGAGCCATAACTCCAGCCCTTTCAAATTATGTTTTAAAAAGAAGGGAGTATTCCACTGTGTCAGATGCTGCAGATAGACCAAGTAAGATGAGGATTAAGAGAATTGGCTTCGGTTTTAGCAGTTTGGAAGTCATTGGTGACCTTGATGAGGCGTTTTGGGTAGAGTGGTGGGTGAGTTCAAGAGAGAATAGAAACAAATACATTGGAAACAGTAAGTGTAGGCACCTTTTAAAGAGATTTGCTACAAAGAGAATAGAGAATTAGGGTATCAAGTAGAAGAAGAAGTAAGGGTTGGAGACAAAGTTTTGTTTTCAAGATAGTAGATGTCTTTTGTATGCTGATGGAAAGGATCCCAGTAGAGAGGGAAAAATTGATATTGTAAGAAAGAGGTGAAAATTGCTGATAAGTTCACAAGTAGATAGGGATTGGTCTGATGGACAGGAGGGAAGACAGAGCGTGTGAGTAGGGTAGCAAGTAGATAAGGGCTGTGAGCCTGGGAAAGCTCTTGTCTGAGTACCCTATTTTATTTTTTGTGACTTAAGCCAAGAGTGAGATGTAGGAGAATCTGGAGGCATGAGAAGAGGAAGGGAAAGTTTCCTTTAAGAGTGGGAGAATGAAAAGACTATAGACCCGTCAGGTAGCACTAAAGGCCCATGTAGTGTTAGTGGTAATGACTTTAAGGCAAGTGAGACCATGTTCATAGTCTTATCTTTTTCTGTAGCTATGTTCAGCCTCATGGGTACAGATATGGAGATTTAACTTGGTTTGGAGTTTTTTTTTTTTTTTTTTTTAACAGTACAGGTACATAATCCCCTCTGCAATTCTGAAATCAAAAGAGTTCTGAAAACTCAGTTTCTAATTTGTTTGGTGAGTTTGACAGCACTTGATCTGAATGGTTGTGAAGCTATTTATAGACTTTGTCCCATTTAGTGGGACTGTGCCTGTGTTTTTTTTTTTGTTTGTTTGTTTTTTACCTTTATTTTTGTTTGCTTGTTTATTTATTTATTCATTTATTTATTTTAATGTGCTGAGGATCGAATCCAGCGCCTCAACTGGGTAGAGATTGCACTCTACCACTGAGCCTCAACCCTAGCTCCCTGTGCCTGTATTTTGCTGCACAAATGTTGGGGTGCTATACCAGACTTCTGGGGCATTTATGATATATACCCTATATTCCCATCCTAAAATTCTAAAAATCAAGACATCCATTCTCAAGGGTTTGTGGATCTGTTTGACAAAGCTGGACAGCCTCAAGGGATTTGAGGATGTGTATGAGAAATGATTATCCTGAGGGACTACAGAATCTCATTCACCTAGAAAGGGAGAAAGTAAGCACATGAAGAGAAGATGAGGGATGCTGGAAAGGTGGCAGGATCAATGGACTATTGATCTTGGTGGGGCTGAAGAATTTTTTTTATTTTATTTATTATTTATTTTATTTTTATTTTGGGGGGGCTGAAGAATTATTGGCATGTAAATGCTAGTTGGAGGATGCTGGTAAGGTAGGGAGAGTTTGTTTCAGCTGGGCTTTTAATCCTTAAAGGGTATAATTACAGAATACAAGTTAGTACTACCTTTTCAGTATCTTACTTGTGAATCCTCTGGTTCAGAGTAAATGGTTTATTCTTTCAACACAACATGTTGTGTTATGTCATTAAAAGAAGCATCTCTAGCCAGTGCTTTGGTGCTCACCTATAGTCCCAGCAACTCTGGAGGCTGAGGCAGGAGGTTCACAAGATTGAGGCCAGCCCCAGAAATTTATCAACAACCTATCTCAAAATAAAAAAGTAAAAAGGGTCAGGGATGCAGCTACACACCTAGCACATTTTGTACATTGTTACTTTTAGGATAGATGAGAGTAACCTAATACAGTCACTTAGTTCTTATAAAATTATTTTTATTTGTAGGAAAAAGAAAGGAAAAACACATTCACAGGAAGTTCCATAGCATTTGAATTGCTTACTGCTTATTCTGTCTTTACACATCAAGGCTTAATACCAAAAATGATTTACTTAACTTCTAGTTAATAATTAGGCGTCTGAAGACACTATATACTATGCCTAATGGAATATACGTGATCTGATGAGAAACTTTTCTGTTTTGACTAATAAATTTTAACCCAAATGGCCAAGCTTAGTGAAATATTATGGCCTTTAAAATGTTTTAGGATTTGTTCTAAGAACATTGTTACTTCATTCAGTGAATGAATTTATTGTCCTACCAAATCATAGGCCTTACTTCTAGCTTGAGCAGAGGTGTGACGCAACACTGAATCAAAAACTGGAAAAACCGGGGCTGGGGATGTGGCTCAAGCAGTAGCGCGCTCACCTGGCATGTGTGTGACCTGGGTTCGATCCTCAGCACCACATACAAACAAAGATGTTGTGTCTGCCGAAAACTAAAATGTAAATAAAATATTAAAAAAAAAAACTGGAAAAACCTATGGAATCTTTGAGGACTCTGGGCAGAGCTGGCTTGACTTGTTCAGTGGTAGCCTCTGGCTATATATAATCTTATATTAATAATCAAAGGTGAGTTATTGTAACTAAGTATTAAGATGCTTCCACAAGTCCAGTGACTGGGCAGTCTGGACAACTGAGTGAAATTCTTCCTCAAGATTTAAAAAAAAAATGGGGGTGTAGTTCAGTGGTAGAGCACTTGCCTAGCATGTGAGGCTCTGGGTTCAGTCCCCAGTATCAAAAGAAAAGGAAAAAGATCCTTCTGGAACTCTGTTCACTCATTTCCTTCTCCCGTTTGTTATTATTATAAGTTTTATACTTGCTCTTGGAAAAGTTAGATGCTTTTTATCCTTGTTTGCAAGTTTGACTACTAGACTCTTTGATTTTGGAAATATTGAATTATCACTGTATGTAAGGCAGTGGGTAGAATTCTGGCCAGGGTATGAGAATTTAAGTGAGACCTGCTGCCCTCCAACAAGAAGCTTATAACAAAGCATTAGAGAGAACAAACATATATAGCCAGAATGCTTGGTGAGGGGGTATTAAAGAATTCAGAAGAGGGAGAAATTAATAATAGCATAGGGGAATTGGAGAAGGCTCCAGGGAAGGATGACTTTTTTGATTTAGGCCTTCAGAGAAGAATAGATGGAGTTGTAGATAGGCTGAGATGGAAGGAAGGTCTTCTAGACAGAGAGATTATATTGTCAGTAGATGGTAGAGGAAGCCAGGTATGGTGGCACATGCCTGCAGTCCCAGTTTACTCAGGAAGCTGAGGCAGGAGGATTGCAAGTTTGAGGTCAGTCTTGGCAACTTAGTGAGGCCCTGAGCAACTTAGTGAGACTCTGTCTCAAAATAGAAGATAAAAATGGTTGGGGATGTGGCTCAGTGGTTAAGTGCTTCTGGGTTCAATCCCCAGTACTGAAAGAAGAAGAAGAAGAAAAAAAAAGAGGAAGGTAGGGCAAGCTGGGGTCATGGAAAGAAAATAGCAATCAATTCAAATAGAATAAATGATAAGGGGGAGCACTTTTGCTCCATTTTATCATGAATTAGTCTGGAAGAACTTAGTATCTTCCAAACTAATATTTACATCTTTTCATTATGCCTAATGGAATATATGGGATCTGATGAGAAACTTTTCTGTTTTGACTAATAAATTTTAACCCAAATGGCCAAGCTTAGTGAAATATTATAGCCTTTGAAATATTTTAGGATTTGTTCTAAGAAAGAACTTAGTATCTTCCAACCTAATGTTTACATCTTTTCATTCTGCTTTTCTCTCATTTCACTTTTATTTGTTACCTACTTTTGGAAATCATGAGAAAGAAAAAACAATTATACATGTTGATTGTTAGCAACTGTGGTGACTTAGCTGTGGAAGGTTGAATTTTTTTCCCTCAAATAGAGTTTAGGAATTATCTATGAGTATTATTATTTGATGTTGACAATACTTTTATGTATTGAATACTTACATTTTGCTAAGTGTTTTACTTTCATCATATTTTTAATTCCCAAAGCAACTTTCTGTACTACAATTTTAAAAATAAGGAATCTGAGTTTCAGAGAGGTCAGATATCTTGTCTCAGAGCTGAAGTTAAAAACCCAGGTATTTGGGGCTGGGGATGTGGCTCAAGCGGTAGCGCACTTGCCTGGTATGCGTGCGGCCCGGGTTCGATCCTCAGCACCACATACACACAAAGATGTTGTGTCCACCGAAAATTAAACAATAAAAATAAATAAAAATTAAAAAAAAAACAACCCAGGTATTTACAGTTACATTGAACTGTATGGCACACACATTCACATCAATGAAAGCTCCTTAGAAAGATCTTAGAAAATGGGAGGATTCAAGAAAGCTATTTCCTAGATAAAAGATATTTAGATAGCAAACATTGTAACAAAATTAATTTAGACCTTTATTACAAAAGTATCAGATATCTTTCTTGCAGTAAAAGGTCTGACCCAAAGAGACTGCAGAAAAGGTCGGGGTATTGGGGGTTTGTCGAAGCATCAAAGATCTGTAACCAATTTTCTTTTCCTGAGAAGAACAACTTTTTTCTTTGGAATACAAGATTCAAGAGATCGTATAGATCTACAATATTTTTTAACAGTAAAGAGGTGGGAAATATTTTGAGACTTTTAAATGGTTTTTTGTTTTTAATTCAGGTACACTTGGAATGGTTAAAGAAAAGTGGGGGTCATTGTAACTCACTTAAACCATCCAGGTTTGTCAGACCATCCTATGTGTTTTATTATGTAGGCCATCCACCTGTATAGTACAAGTGAGAAGGGGAGTAGTGTCTAAGGAAGAGTGGCAATGACAAAAACTTATCTAAAAGAATTTAACTAAAACAGGTAGGTTCCTCAGTTGTTTATGTAGATAGTGGAACTCTGGGTCAGTCATGAGATTATTCAATGTGATTCCTTTTGTTGAAATACAATGAAGAGTGATGTGGGTATAAATGATAAACAAGAAGTCAGACATTTTTTCCCAGAAGGATTTCCCGCTCTGTGCAGGTACTTACTGAGCTCCTTCAGTGGGCCACGCAGGGCCAGGATGGTGAGCACAGTCAGCTAGAGACTCTATTCTCTGTGAAGGCACCCTCAGCTAGTAGAGAAAATAGATACTAATCAAGTCATCTGCTAATGTAAATTAAGTACAATAGACATAGTGCGTGTGGGGAGGGGGGCATGGTTAAAAATGTTTCCCTGAGGAAAAGATGGTTAAGCTGAGAATTAACCAGTGAGTACAGAAGAAGGAGGAGGTAATGTTGCTTCTGGAAACCTGTTCTAGGTGGTGCATGTTCAAAAAGAGCCCCATGGCAGGAGTGAGCATTGGGCATTTCAAGTATAGAAGGAAGTCTAGTGGGCAAGTGGAAGGCTGCTGGGGCACAGACCTGGAAGTTGAGCTTCCAGTGGAGAGGTAGGTAAGGAACCAGATAGTGTCCTGACACACTTGCATTTGAAGATAGTAGTCTAACTACAACAAGGAGAGCAAAATGGGGGAGGGACGAGAGGAAATCATGACACTAGCTCAGGTGAGAGCACATGTGCTTTGATCTCCATTGCTTTCCCTTTACACTGGGTTAATAGTTATGGAATGAATGAAGATGATGTTAGAACATAGGCAGTGGTAATAAGCAGATTCCTGAACATAAGACTTGGAGCTAGATTAAACGTTGGGGATAATGGGAGGGGTATTCTAGGGATAACTCTTAAGATCATCAAAGCCTTGAGAAGGAAACTCTTGGGGAAGGTATATGAGGAGAAAAGAAAGCTTGGAACTGAATCTTTAGGAGTGTCAGTACATTAGTTAGTGGCTGCATAGAAGAGCTGGCTGAATATGGAATCAAACCAGAGGGATGCCTCATGGTGCCAAGAAAAGTGTTTCAGGAAAGTGAGAATGTCCAGTGTCACTTGCTTCTTCAAGAAGTCTAAAGGGTAAGTGATGACAGAGCCCATTAGGCATAGAGACCTTGAGACCTAGGACCACTCATTTCAGTAGAGTAATGGAAACAGAAATATTAAGTGGTGGAGTTGAGTAACGAATGGGCAATGTGGAAAGGAGAGGTCCCTACAGGTAGTGGTCTTTTTAGGCCAACTTTATACCTTGACATGTACAATGATTCTTTTTTTTTTTTTTAATATTTATTTTTTAGTTTTAGGTGGATACAATATTTTATTTTTATGCGGTGCTGAGGATTGAACCCAGTGCCTCACACGTGCTAGGCAAGTGCTCTACCACTTGAGCCACAACCCCAACCCCATGTACAGTAATTCTTTCCTAGCTGTTTGAAATTATAGTCTATGCAGATTTATTTATTTATTTATTTTGTACTTCAAATGTGGTATATAAAAATTGCACGTACTCCTTTTAGGGATCATTTGAAAGACTAGTGAGCCCTGAAGGTGGAAAAAGGTGGTAAGTGGGAGGCAGAACCTGAACAGAATTCTTAGGGGGGAGAGAGGGGAAGCAGAAGGAAGAGTAATCCCAAACCTTGGGAGTCTGTCTTTGTATCCCAGTGAGGGAGGGGCTGGAATACACAGGAGAGGAGTAGGGAGTCTAAGGGCTGTCTGCCACAGGGCAACCAAGTTAGAGAAAGGATTGCCTGAAGCTTTTAAAGATGTCTCAGACATCTGTAGCTGTGGACCCTGGAAGCTGGAGACGTTGGAATTTATAACACTGAGTCACAAATTCAGAAAGCCAGGGACTGTGTAGCCATAAAAGCAAATATTTTAAAAATTACTTAGTTTTTCAACAAGGGTGCCAAGTTCAGGTGTACCTGTAGTCCCAGCTCCTTAGGAGGATCCCTTGAGCCCAGGAGCTCAAGGCTAGCCTGGGCAACATAGTGAGACCCTATCTTAAACAAAAGAGTAGACTCCTCAACAAATGTTGTAATTGGATATGACACATATAAGAATGACATTGGCCCCTACCTTTTGCCACACACGACAATTAAAATGGATCTTGGACCTATGTAGAAAGCTCTTAGGGAAAAACACAGGACTAAATCTTCATAACCTGGGGTTAGGCAGTTGTTTCTTAGATACAATAGTAAAGGCATAAATGGCAGAAGAAAATATTGGGTTATAAAAAAACTAAAAAAAACTTCTGCTGCATGCTGGGTGGCACATTCCCATAATCTCAGCAATTCTCAATCCCAGTGACTCAGGATGCTGAGGCAGGAGGATTGAAAGTTCAAGGCCAGCCTGGGCAACTTAGCAAGACCCGTCTCAAAATAGAAACTAAAAAGGTCTGGGGATGTAGCTCAAGAAGAGCACCCCTGCGTTCAATTTTCTATAACACGAACATACACACACCTTCTGCTGCAAATGATATAAACCATCAAGAAAGTGAAAAGACACCACAGAATGGGATTTGATAAGGGACTGTTATCCAGAATATATAAAGATTTCTTACAACTTGATAACAAAAAGACAATCCAATTTTTACATGGGCAAAGGCTTTTAATAGATATTTCTCCAAAGAAAATATACAAATGGCTGGTAAGTATAGGAAGATGCTTTACATCATTAGCTGTCAGGAAAAATGCAAATCAAAACCACAGTGAGATACCACTTCACATTTAACGGGATAGCTATAAGTCAGTGTTTACACTGTTATTACTAAGTAAATGTCCACAAGCAATGTACTGTCATTACATTTTCTTTTGTAAGTTTTTTACTGGAGCTTATAATGCTGATTTTTGAAAGGTATGCTTAGTTTTCTGTATAGCTATTGTGGTTTTTCTCCCTCATATACTCCACATTCCTCAAATATACAAAATAACTTGTCATTTTCTCCCTCCCTCCCACTTTGGCTGCTTGGAAACCTTACTCCAAAAGTTCTCTGGGCTCTTCCTTTCTGAAATGGTGGCTCTTGGCCTGGGCCATCTGTTCCTGTTGCCCTTACCTCTTTCCTGAGTTAGACCTGTTGTCTAACATCTCATGTTTTTTTCTTTCTTGCTGTGCACTCCCATTTACTGAAGTGCATCCTCCTGTGAAGGAATGTGTGGAAAGTAAACTGAACTTTTGTGTATGAAGATATCTTTCTGTAATTCCCTCTATAGGTGGTTAATGATTTGACTATATATGAAAGTTGAGGTTGGAAATCATTTCCCTCAGAATTTTGAATTCATTCCTTTGGTGTCCTTTGGTATTTGTAGTTGCCACTGAGATGTCTATCCCATTTTGATTTCCATTCCTTACTCTGAAGGATAACCACACAGTTTATTATCAAAACTGGGACACTTATGGTACTAGTCTGACAAAATATTAGGACAGTGAGCATAAACCAGAACTCTCTGGGTAAACTGGGACATGTGGTCACCCTCTTTCTATGTGACCTATTTTTTTTTTTTACTATTTCGGATCTTCTCTTTATCTGTGGTATTCTGAATTTCATGCTGATGCGTATTAGCAAAGACCCTTTTTCATGCTACAAGCCTGTCTTTGCAGGTTTGTTCCTATTCTTTAATTTTGGGAAGATTTTTTTCATTACTATTTCATTAAAAATTTTCTCCCAACATTTGTTAGTCAGGTATTTGACTTTCTGGATTGTTATCTAAAATTTTCTTTCTTCTTTTATAATGAGCAAGGTGATGTTATACTTTTGCCTTCTTATTTTATATGTGAGAGATTTTTCAGACACTTCTAGTTCTATTGAAATTTTAAAAAAATTATGTTTAATTTCTTGTTTTAGTCTCTTCTTAAAGCATCCTGTTTTTAGGGAAGTATATTCTCTCACTTCTGGGGATATCTTGTGTGAGTTCTTGGCCTTCCCTTCCTCAGTCTTTTTTTTTTTTTTTTTTTAAAGATAATAGGAATTCTTTTTTATATATTTATTTTTTAGTTTTAGGTGGATACAATATCTTTATTTTACATTTATGAGGTGCTGAGGTTCGAACTCAGGGCCTCATGCGTACTAGGCAAGCACTCTACCACTGAGCCACAATCCCAACCCCCCCCTTCCTCAGTCTTTCTCTTTCTTTTTCTTTCCCTCCATCTTCCTATTTTCCTTCTCTTCCTTCCTTCCTTTCCTTGTTTCTTTTGTTCTCTGCATTGCTTTCTTGAGTCCCTTTTTTCAGTTTGTTTTGGTCTGTGTCTGAGGCTTTCCTCCAGTGGTGGTTATCATTTACTGCCTGTTTATATTTAAGGCTAAGGTATTAAAAAGGTTTTTTTTTTTGAATCTCTGAAATCTGGGCATATCTTCTTGCTTCTTAAATATAATTATTCTGTGACCTACCCCATTGGTCATCATACCCTCAAATGTCAGAACTTGTGTCTTAGCCTGTTTGTGTTGCTATAACAAAATACTACAGACTGGGAAATTTATAAAATAAATAGAACTTTATTTTCTCACAGTTCTGGAGGCTGGGAGCCAAGAGGAAGACATCAACAGGTTTGGTTGTCTGGTGAGAGGTATTATTTACTTCCAAGATGTGGCTTTTATGTTGACATCCACAGGAAGAATGCTGTATCCTCATGAGTTAGAAGGAGAAGGGCAAAATGGACAAACTTCCTTCCTCAAACCATTTTATAAGGGTACCAAATCCCATTCATGAGGGTAGAACCCTCAGGACTCCATCACCTCCCAAATGCCTTTCCTCCCAATACTATTATATTGGGGATGAAGTTTCACACACATGAATTTTGGGGAATGCCATCAGATCATAGTAGCTTGGAAATATTTGGGGGAGGGAGGACAGCCATTTACCATTTCCAGAAAACCTTTTTCTGGTTTCTACCTAGGAAATTATACAACTGAGTACTAGTATTCTATGAGTAGGAATAGGGAGGACAAAAGGTTCCAGAAGTTGGCATAGATCTTTTCACCTGTACCTCAGCCCAGCCTTCTGTATTCCCACTCTAGAGCTTCTGTGATTTAATTTTCCACAAAATAAACTTCCTTTTCTTCCAGTAAGAGGATATGGTCCATGTAGTTAGTCACTTTTCTGTGTTAGAGAATGTATAATGGAGAAAGTCCAAGTAGTTCTAGCAGCAGCAGCAGCAGCAGCAGCATGATCACCACCACCACCACCACCACCACCACACTATCCTCTGCTTCCTCCTCCTCCCTCCAGGATTCTGTGAACCTAAGTGACTCCACCGGTCTCTTTACTCCTCTGGTACTTGTGTAGTAATTACTTCTTACTCCTCTATCTCTTACTGCCTTGAAAATGTCTATGAAAATGGGCTCTTAATACCTCTTCCGTTTTATTCTTTTCTAATAATAAAATACATTATTTTATGTATCTACTGTATTTTAGTGGGGTTGAAAAGGAGAAAAAATAACCTAATGTGCTTAGTCTGCCATTTTTAACTGGCTCTGGAATGTATGTTTTCTAGTCAGTATCATAATGTTGATAGATGCTCATTAGTACTATCAGTGCCATGACTATTATATCTCTACTGAAACAGGAACCTCCAGTAACTATAATAGGAACTTGAATTTTAGTGGAAAAGTTTGTTCATGAAGTTGAACTCAGGAGCGAAATTAAATTATTGAGCCAATATCCCTAAAACTTCATTTCCTTACTTCCTGTATGCCCACCCACCTGCCTGCCTGCCTTCTGTCTGCCTTCCCACCTCCCTCTGTCCCTCCCTTCTTCCTCTCTTCCTTCCTTCCCATTCTTTCTTGGTGCTAGGAATTGAATCCAGTGCCTCACACATGCTAGATAAACATCTCCAGCCCTAAAGCTTAATTTTTCAACAACTTTCTTGAAAGCAGCTTTCCTAATTAAATTTAAATTCAATGGTGATGATAGCTGTGGGAAATAGTAATAGCTGTGAGAATACTTGGTTTGATTGTTGTTTCTGTTTTCTCATTCCAACCTCAGACACAAAAGAATCTTCTGAAATTTTAGACTGAATAAACTGTACTGGCCAGAAAGACGCATAATATCTTTTTAATCATCAATGACTGAAAAGCACTTGGGTAGTGAACTTGCAGCCCAGGATATGTGTAGTACCCAGAATTCTTGAAAGTAACTGCTGCACCAAGTTGGTGTTTGAATGGAGGAGACCACTAAAGTGTAATAGATGCACTGCAGTTGTGTGTCTCCAATTCCCAACCTTTGTCAAGGGCATGTGGAGCTCTCTTCCAGATGAGACCACCCCTGTTGTGCTGGAGTAGTCTTCCAGGAGCAGTGTGCTCCCCAGTGGCTGTGTCTGCTCCAGTCTCAAGGGATCAGGAATAATTAGGAAAATCAGGAGTGGTGTTGTGATCTATTTTGTAGCAATGAAATGCCCTCATTATTGCCCCCCTTTTTGTTGTTTCTGTTCTTTTAATTATTAGCTGTGCCCCTCCCCCATTCTCTAGCCTTGCTCTTCACAGCATATTGACTGAGAATCAGAAGCCCATTTCTGCTCAGCCTTCAGGGCAGCTGTTTACACAGCAGCGATGTTACACAGGTTTACTGTGTCGTGTGTCTATGTAACACTGGGTTTGGATCTTGTATTTAGCTGCCAGAAGTGACTGTGATGAAGTAGGAGAGATAAACTGATAGATTGGCTGCCAGAAAGATGTTGGGAATCAATCAGATAAACAGTGTAGAGAAATAGCTTGCTGTTTTCTAGTGATAATAAACCAGTGGCCTCTGGTCCCCACATTTTTAAACGTAATTGCTGTGGTAATAATGTCCAAAACAGGCAAATGAAAAACATCGCAGGAGGTTTTTTTAATTGCGATTGAGATATTTCTTTCCCTTTTGCAATAAAGATTCATCTTATGGAAGTGAATATTTTTATAAATTTATTTCTTCAGGCCTACTTATATAAACAAATAAAAACTAGAAAGTGAACTACTTTCATAGGAATTTATTTCTTCTTCACCATCCTACCCTGGCTTCAGCTGTTTAATTTGGTGAAATATCTGTTTTGCTGCCATGCCTTACCTGCAAAATAATTGCTTACTTTTGTGAAGAAACATGTTTTAAAGCCAAACTTGTATTATTGTTAGATGATCAACAGGAACTGGTTTATTTTAGCATGCTCTCTTGGATTTTTCTCAAATTTTTGTTGCTATTTCTCTGAATATAACACTTATATGGGAAAAGTGATATCTAGATTCATTATTATAACTTAAAATTCTTCTCCTTTAATGTTTAACCTGAAAATCAATTTCTTCTCTTCACCCAGTACTTTAAGATCCTATACAAAGTCTTAAATCTGCGTGAAGGTGTAGCTTCAGACTTAAGTTGGATGCAGTGGAGTACCCAGTATTAATAGGAGAGTAATTCAGGATTCCTGTGGAGTTACTTTTTCAGGAAGAGAGACTGGCCCTCTGTGTTGTACTTGCCGTGTATCCAAATGACTTTGTTTTGGTTCCTTAAAATTTTTGTGGCTGTGAATGTGCAGGCATCATGTCTGGTTGAGTTATCTGAAAGCCAGCGTGGTAGAGGAACAGCAGGGGAAAGCAAGAGGATGAAGTCCATGCTCTTAATTATTTATGGTCAGGGCTTTTGCTTGAGGAAGATCATCCTGACAGAGGTTCTAGTTCAGAAATTAACCATGCACAGCTGTGCTGTTGGTGGGAAGCTGATGCATTTTCCTTTTTGCCACACAGCCCTTCCGATCTGACCTTTTAAAGATTCTCTCCTTTGATATTAATGGGGTGGGCAAAACTAATCATAAAAACAATGAAGGGAATGTTGCACACTCATTGATCCATTTGAAATGAACTATAGTACAATAAGTCTTCCAAATGGACTTCTGTTCTCAGCTCTTGCTATCACCACCATTTAAAGATATATAAATATGAAAGGGTTAATGAGAATTCAGTCATGCTCTTGCCACTGGGTTGTCCCTTATTGATTGTAGTTTTTGAGCTGTCACTGTGCCATTCAGAATTCCTTCTATGCCCTTTTAAAGTCAGTTGGTTCTGGGAGATGATAAATATAAATCAGTTGCTTTTCCTTTTTTTCCTAGCTCCTTCGAGAACTCATAGAACGAAAGACCAGCTCCTTGGATCCCAATGATCAGGTGGCCATGGGAAGGTAATTTAGATATGGGTTTTTAAATAATAGTTCCTCCGTTGAGTCCCCTTAATTCTGCCTCCGAAGCAGTGATTGGTCATGTAATGATCAAAGTTTGAAAGATAATAAGACCTAGAAAAACAAAGTGACAAATTGTTTATCCTTATTGCCTTAAGTACAATTTGAAAAGAGATCATGAAACACCTATGTGTTTGTTTTAGTCTTTCTTTTTCAAAGTCTTTCTTACGATCTTTGCTCTAGGGTTTGGATTGTGATTGTATCCATATCAATCTACTGACCAGTGGATAAAAAGCAGCCACTAAACATGTGCTCTCAGCTGTCAGAATGTGGCACTGTGCACAACAGGTTCCTTTCTCAGAGTCGAATCTGCTTTGTTAGTCTGCCCTAATTTAGACCTTCAGTAAAAGCTTTAGCACAATTAGAAATGGAACATGGCAGCATTACCCAGATGTCAGGGTAGAATGTAAAGTAGTGAAGGAAGGCTCTTGTGTGTACGCTTCATCCCGTGGTTGGAAAATAAAAAGGGCATTTAGAGTGCTACCTAATGAATAGTGTACATTTAAATAGCCATGAGCCATAATTTGCAAAAGCATGAAAGGAAACAAAAGCTGCAAGTGCCAGAATGGGATTCTGGGCTGAGCAGCATTTTGAGAAAGCAATGAAAAATTTGTTTTGATGAAATAATTTTATTTGAGTAGAATATTATTTGAATTTTAGGGTAGGAGGTTGTTGATATTTCTTATATCTCCAGAATGTTAGAGAGGGCTGTTCACCATAAATTTCATGTGATAGAGCAAATTGCATTTAAGTGATGATTATATTGTACATTTATCTGACTTTACAATAAAATAGATTATGGTAATTAAGATTATATTAAGATTACAGTAATTGGATTTCCCTAGATTTTTTTTTTCCAATGTTGAGTTTTCATTGTGTAAATCAGGTAAGATGACTAGCTGCTGCTACTGTGTCTCCCCCCACCCCACCTTCCTCCTTCTCCTCCTTCTCTTCTTCCTCTTGGAGCAGTTTGTGAAGATTTTCTTAACCTGGTATCCCTTGTTTGAAAAATTAATTTCTGCTTATCTAAAATGACTGCAGAATATATGAATCTTTTTTGGATCCTATCCAGACAAACCAACTGGAAAACTGAGATAGTTTGGGAAATTTGAAGACTGACTGAATATTTGATAGTAAAGTATTATTGTAACTCTTTTTTAAGGTATGATAATGGTATTGTGGTGGGGGGAAAGGGTCCTTATCTTTTATCAATATGTACTCAAATATTTATAGATGAAATTAAAACTAAATGACTAAAACTAGCATCAATAGTGCATAGGAAAATTAGACTTAAAGAGTTCACGTGTTCAAACCAACCAACAGCTGCAGCGAGAGAACATGTCACACAGCTGAAGCATTAGAGGAGAACACAGGCAGCTACACTCAGTTTGATGGGTTTTCCTGCAGACTGGTAGATTTAGTGCTTGTCACAGCAGCTTCAGACACTAAGGAGCATTGTTAACCAAATTTGCTGTAGAATTTCCCAGCTGGCATTTATGTTTTACCATTGCACAAATCCTCTTCAATTGATTAGTCACTTTGGCTCCAGACTATCTTGAGGAATTTGATGATTTCTGCAGGGTTGTTAGTGGGAAAAATTTCAATTTGTCAATACATATAACTATTTCTGTTAGTGATGATGCATAACATTGCTTGTGAATTTCCCAGGCAGTGGCTTGCAATCCAGAAGCTACGAAGCAAAATCCACAAGAAAGTAGACAGGAAAGCCAGCAAAGGAAGGAAACTTCGGTGAGTTGCTTTTTTGAGAAAATGTGAACATATGTTGTGTCTTCTTTTTAAGGATCAGAAAAATAACAAATGATATTTGAGGAATTTTTGTGACTCAGTTTTTCTTACTCTAAAATGGAAATATGGTTTGACTTTTTTGTTCTCCTGTTGTGGATGGATGTGTAAAATAATATCTGCAACTCGGTGGCAGAGCACTTGCGTTAGTACAGGTGAGGCACTGGGTTGAATCCTTAGCACCACATAAAAATAAATAAAATAAAGGTATTGTGGCTCTGCTACAACTAAAAAAAATTTTTTTAAATAATATCTGTATTTCTGAAAAGAAATAATAAGAAAACAAAGGCAACATAGTTTAAATTATTTTAGTTTTAAAAAGAAATAAATGAAGGCTTCAGAGAACGTTAATGATGTGTTTAAGTGAGGTAAGAAATGTAATTTTTAATGAGATACTGATTGATTGATTGAATGGTACCAGGGATTAAACCCAGGGGTACTTTATCACCGAGCCACATCCCTAGTCCCCACCACCACCTTTATTTTGATATAGGGTCTCCCTAAGTTGTTTAGGGCCTCACTAAATTGCTGTGGCTGGCTTAGAACTTGGAATCCTCCTGCCTCAGCCTTGTGAGCCCCTGGAATTACAGGTATGTGCCAGAAAAAAATTGTTTTCAAACGGCTGGGAGTATCTCAGAAGCAGAACTCTGCTGGGTTCAGTGCCCAGTGTTACACACACAAAACAAAGAAGGAGCAAGAATAGGAATTGACACTGCTACACTTTGACTTATTTCCCTAGTAATTCTGTGTATGTGTGTGTGTGTGCATGTGTAATACAACGTCATCACACAGAGCCTCGGTGTCAGAGAAACCACTTGTAATTCAGGTGCACACACACAAAAATCTTAAACTTGTTTCATTAGGATGGTTTTAAGCATATAGTTAATCCCACATCCTTATTAGAGTCCTGCCTGTTAAATTTTCTTTAGACAAATGTGAATCTGTCTTGTTTTTAAAGATCTGAGTAGATTTTGCAGCCACTTTGTTTTAGCATTTAACAAAACTCATCAGTACATGCTTATTTTTCTTTGCAGAAGTGCGCAGTTGCTTTTCATTATGTATTGATTTAGAGTTACTTTTCTTAAATCTCAAGTTAAATTGGTATAATTTGTTTTAACTTTTTTTATATGTTGAAATTTCCAGTTCTTCATTCTTTTCTGGATGCACTGTGCAATGGTTAACAGCATGTTCTCAGAGGCAGACTGCCTGAGTCTGAATCCCAGCTTTGACAGTGATAAGCAGTTCCTTTGGGCAATACCCTTGAAGTTTCTGCACTAGTTTCTTCATCTGTAAAAGGGGTGTGCAGAACCAGCCCCGTAGGTTTGTTATGAGTATCTTGTTGTACTAAAAATAGGCACTATGGTTTCCTACCTGATTTCTTTAGCTCTTGTGAAGTTAACATGGTGCATCAATAGCTGTTCAGCTTGGTGTGTCTGTGGGGAGATGATTACTGGAAGATCTTCTTCAGCTGCCATTTTGCTCTGCCTCCTTCCAAGAAGGTGATCTTGCTGGGAGGATTAAATGATGAGTGTATGTGCAGCTCACAGAATAGTACAGGTACATAGTAAGCTCTACATAAGTACTCATTGCCATTATTGTCATTATTCCAGAGCTGAGTCAGTGTCTTGCCCTAGTGCTCATTTACTTGCTTCAGCACATGCTGCTTCTATTCCTTTCTCCTCTTCCTTCCCCACCTAGGATTTTAGGAAGAATGTTACCAACAGTGACAAGGCTGATTGTCACTTCGTTCTTTACTGGGATCAGGTTTTTCTCCAATCCTGTGCTTTTAAAACTACAGCCCCATAGGTCATAAATGCTCCCTAGAGAGAGGGGCTAAGGGTTTTAAATTGGGAGAGTTGGGTTCAAACCCTGGCTCTGCCTGGCTTTTTTACTTTGGTTGCTCTTTGTTCTCTGGGCCTGTTTTCATTTACTAAGTGGAAATAATATTCCCTACTTTATAGATTTGGTGTGGGAATTAAGTGAAATAATGTGTAAATGTCTGGTATACAGTAGGCATTCAATTGCTAGTTTCTTTGGTTCTCTTGTGTTTATTTGTTGGCATTTCTTTTGCAAAAGAATTGAGAGGGAAAAAATGCCTTTTCAACAATATTGCATTGTTTTGAATTTTGTACGTATTGGGGCAGGTTGCTATATTGTGTACTCTTTGAGGTGAAGGATGTGCTACTTTGTTCTTTAATTCCAGTCTTATCTATGAATAGTGCCTTGTTAGCCAACCAGAAAGTATTTTTGGATGATTATGATAGGAAAATTAAAATGCTCATCAGGTAATGAGAAATGGCTTTAACTTAAACATTATGCAGAGTAAGAAATCTGGGGCTGACAGTGTTGCTCAGTGGTAGAATGCATGCTAAATATGCCCAAGTTCCCGAGTTTGACCCCCAGCACTGCAAGAGATGAATGTTGAAGATGCCAGCACTTTTCTGTGTGGCAAATAACTTAGGAGAACATGAGTCTGTTGTTTCCCAAATAAATACATTTATCAAAATTGTTATTTATCAGATTGAAAGGGAAACCAGATTTTTCTTTTAATAGAAATTGCTTTATTATATTAATTTATGAAACTAACCTTGTTAAATTATTCAGTAGAGTTATGTTTCAATGCAATTACATGACTCTGTTTTTGAGCATTTTGGTCATGGTTTATTTAATTTTTTTTAATTTTTTTTTTTTTTTTTTGAGAGAGAGAGAGAGGAGAGAGAATTTTAATATTTATTTTTTAGTTTTTGGCGGACACATCATCGTTGTTTGTATGTGGTGCTGAGGATCGAATCCGGGCCGCACGCATGCCAGGCGAGCGCTCTACTGCTTGAGCCACATCCCCAGCCCTTGGTCATGGTTTAAATCCCCACATCCACATGATATCCAGAGGCATTAAAATCTTATTCTGGGGCTGGGGCTGTAGTTCAGCGGCAGAACACTTGCCTAGTGAGGCACTGGTGCAATCCTTAGCACCACGTAAAAATAAATAAAGGCATTCTGTCCATCTGCAACTACAAAAAATTTTTTTAAAAAATCTTATTCTGGCAACTGACAAGCAAGAAGGAGACAGACATTCTATTTATCAAGGCTAACCATTATAATATAAGGAATGGTTTTATTGTTCTTCAGGTCTAGGGACTGTAATAGTGCCTATCTTCTGAAGAAGATGGTAGATTGTTGTAGATGGTGAAACCCTAGAGACAATCCTGCCTGACACCCAAGAGAACAGAGACTGCTCAGGAAAACTCTGTAAACAGATTCAACATGCATGCTGAGACTTGAGAGGCTTATAAGAGATAGTTTAGTAAACGGGGAAAAGAGTAATATTTACAAAAATCATTTGCAGGACTGGGGTTGTGGCTCAGTGGTAGAGTGCTCCCCTAGCATGCACAAGGCACTGGGTTCAATTCTCAGCACCACATAAATGTAAAATAAAGATATTGTATCCACCTAAAACTTTAGAATACATATTTATTTTAAAAAATCATTTGCAGAGAGTGGTGCACTCATTTGGGAAACTGAAATTAATTTGTTTTGGCTGAGACTTAATATAGAATATGGGAGAATGACCAGAGATGAAGCTATATATGTAGATGAGTGCTAGATCATGGAGAATTTTGGATTTTATATTGTATATTGTAGACTGAAAGATTTTAGGCAGAGGAATATTGTCATCACTCTTGAATTTTAGACAGTTCTGGGGTTTTCATAGAAATGGACTAGAAATTTCTGAGGGCAAGGACTGGAAGGAATAAGAGACGATGGACTGAGATGAGTAATGCAGATGAGTAATTTGTACTTAAGAGGTCAAAGAAAGTGAGAAAGTTAGAATGGTTTCCAAAGTTTTAGAGCGTCCTAGATAGATTTTTGTATTTTTCATTGATGTATTTATTCTACAGAGAGGAATTCATTTTTTTTTTTTTTGAGGGTGAGAGTGGATTCAGTTTCAGAATATGTTACATTTGACACAGTCTTTTAGAACTCTAAGTTTTCAGATGGAATATTGAGTCAGAAGAAGGATGTAGGTATTTATTAGTTTATAAGTTCAGAAACAGTTTAATTGTAGAATATGACAAGAATCTAGAGGAACAAGAATAAAACCCTGAGGAATGTCAGCAGACAAGAAACAGAGGAAGAAGATTCTGTAAAAGCGTGCTGAGGAAGAGTGGTCATCCCTGTTTACCTGACTCTCCCTCTGACTGTGAATGTGAGGGATATAGTCAGAATCAGAGAGGAATCCTTACTGAGAGCAATAGTGATTACTAACACTTAGACACCTTCCCACTACCAGGCACTGCTGAGCTGTTTATATACAGAAGCCAAAAGAATACAGGCTCTGGAGCCAAACTGACTGGGTTTGAAATCCAACTATTCCATTTACTATCTTTGAGACCTTGAGCAAGTGACTTTACATCTCTGTGCTTCAATCTCCTCATCTATGAAATGAGTATAATAATTGAAGTCACATCTCACAGGGTTGTTATGCAGATTAAATGAGCTAATTCATGTAAAGTGTTTAGAGAAGATAAGTAAGTTACCCAGGGCTAGTAAGTAGCAAACTGGGATCTGAACTAATTGGTCTGATTCTAGAGCCTGTGTTGCTAACCTCTCGTTATTAAGTTGTTGTACAGACAGGACCAACTGGCCTATGCAGGCACCAAAATAACCTCCTGGTTACCTTAACATTCTGTCCTAAAGGATTAAATTAAGTGGGTCAGGCTAAATGAGAATATTGTAAGTAAATCTCTTAAGTGAGACTTCAAGAACAGGTAGGGTGTGCCAGCTGTCCTCACTGATATTAGGTCCACCATTGAATAAGTTGTTCTTTGTTTATGATAGTGTTAGAAGGATAAGATCTCCAGAAAAGTTATAGCAAAGATTAATGTTATCTTGTGGAAACTATTTAAATGGTAATATGCAATTATGTAGCCTAATTAGACTAGACATGGTACTTGCTAGCTGAGAAATATTTGGGGCTTGGAAAATGGTTGTAATTATTAATTATCAGTATTTTACTCAGTATTATATATGGGGATTTAATCGTAAGTCATATAGTAAATGTATTAAACTCTTGGGCCTTTAATAATGAGATGTCAAGGCCAGGAGGTATAGCTCAGTGGTACAGCAAGTGCCTAGTGTGTGTGAGACCCTGTGTGTGATCCTAGCAACACACATATGCAAGAAGTTTTATTGTGTCGGTCTGTTCTTCCACAACAAAATTATGTTTTCTTAGCATGGTTGATAAAAGATGTTCTAATACCAAAATGTGCACCCATCCTCAACAGCACTGAGAACAGATGAAATGCTATTACATAAGTACACATTACAAAATTGTCTTTAATCTGACACTTCTTTCTTAAAAAAAAGAAATATTTATTTTTTAATTGTAGGTGGACACAATAGCTTTATTTTTATGTGATGCTGAGATTCGAACCCAGCACCTCACATGTGCTAGGCGAGACTCCACCACTTGAGCCACAACCCCAGCCCCTAATCTGATTACTTCTTAAAGCCTGTCCTTCATCATGTAATTAATAGTTCTTAAATATATTGTGTTTTGAGTGTAAAGGTATTCTAGAGTAGCACAATCCAGCAAAAATATGTATACATAACTTTAAATATTCTAATTGCCTCTTTAAAAAGTAAAAAGAAACAGGTGAACTTAATTTTAATAGTATAGTTCATTTAACCCAGTGTTATCAAAAATATGATTTAAATAATTTATGATTTTAGATGTTATTAATAATATGCATCACACCATTTTTTTTGTCTGAGATTTTCAAAATCTGGTGTTTGTCATAAAATTTTAGTGTATCTCAATTCAGATTAACTACAGCTCAGATGCTCAGTAGCCATATATGATTAGTGGTGACATGACAGTATTTGACAGTAACCAGAGAGTAGTCTGTGATTTTATCCAGAAAGCATATTAAACCTGTCTTTGGACATAGCTGAGAGTATGTATTATTTTTTCAGATGGACATAAAATTTTGGTGAAGCCCAAGGATGTCATATTTACCAATGTCATATTTATTTTTTTGCTAAGATAGGCATTGAACCCAGGGCCTCCTGCATGCTAGCCAAGTGCCCCACCTGTGAGCTACATTCCCACTTTACACATACATATGTGTGTGTGTGTGTGGAGAGAGAGAGAGAGAGTGAGTTTCTTTTTTGAGAGGCTTTTTTTGGTATTGGGGATTGAATTGTCCACTGAGTCACATCCCCAGTCCTATTTTGTATTTTATTTAGAGACAGGGTCTCACTGACTTGTTTAGCGCCTTGCTTTTGCTGAGGCTGACTTTGAACTCGCCATCCTCCTGTCTCAGCCTCCCAAGCTGCTAGGATTATAGACATGAGCTAATGCACCCAGCTATTTTTGAGTTTTTTTCAGGCAGAGTCTTGTGATGTGGCTTAGGCCACATCATAAGGTTCAATGAATTCAAATGAACCTCTCACCTCTGCCTCATGAGTAAGCTGGAACTGGAGGCACAAGCCACCACACACAGCTGAAAAATTTGTTTAATTAACAGCGTTTATGCTTTATTTAAATTAAAAGGTTATATAAGTATTTATGGTCTCATACATTGACACAACCTTTGGAAGGTCATTTTGGCTGTCTTTTAATTTTACATATGCATACATTTTAATTCAGCAGTTTCACGTCTCAAAATTTATTTCATAGAAGTACATGATCTAACATACAATAATTTATGTTTAAGACTCTTCATTTTGGCATTGTTTAATGTTTTTAAAAGAGCAGAGGCTAGGTAGTCGTGGTGGGTGCATGCCTGTAATCCCAGTGACTAGGGAGACTAAGGCAGGAGAATCTCAAGTTCAAGGACAGCCTCAGCAACTTAGTGAAGACCTGTCTCAAAATAGAAAATTAAAAAAAGGCAGGGAATATGGCTTAGTGGTAAAGTGCCCCTGGATTCCTCCTGGAGGGAGGAAGGGACAGCCCATCAATAGGAGGAAGAGTAAGTTATATTATACTCTGAAACTATGAAAAAAGAAAGGAATGTGATATATGGTTTTGTGGGATGTAATACTGAAAGTGCTACAACCAAAGTAACATTTTCAATTATTAAAATGATTATTTCTTCAGGATAGAATTATAGGAAACCTTTCAGTTCTCTATACATTTCCATATTTGGAGTCTTGGTATTATAAGAATTACATATTACTTTTTTAGTATATATTAATTTGTAAAACTAGAGAATAACTTAAGAGTTTTTGGTGTATTTCCCTTATAAAAAGTGAAAAAGTGGAAACAATATAAATGTTCAGAAACATGATGGTACTTCCACTTCTGGAATTGTATGCAGCCATTCAGGGGACAATGCTAAGTGGGGAAAAAAAAAAAAGATTACGAAAGTGTGTGTATGCGCACGCATGCGTATAAAAGGATCTGTATGTAAAACAAACACAACTAACGATATCAACAATTGTCTGCAGGTGGAGGAAGTGTGCATTTTCCCCCTAAATTTTCTATAATGAATTTATACTTTTTCTATTCTCTTAGATTGAGCAAAATTTTAACACTATTTGTTTTTCTGGCAGTAATGGGGATTGAACTAGGGAGCCTTTGTTAAAAGCATTACTTGAGAAATGAAATTTGGAAAGCTTAGTTTTGAGTGGTACAGTACAGAATTGAATTATTTGGTATGTGTTAAAATGTTTCTGAAACTGTAAAACATTGTGCATGTGAAAATATTTATCATATTTTTGTTTATGGATACTGTTTGCCCAAGTAGAGGGGTTTTGGTTAGCATTTTTTTAAATATATATGTATGCATGTATTTATATAGTCATACAAGCCTCTTGCATTCTGATGAATAGTAAGGGTAACCTTACTGAATTTTCTTTGGTGTAATTTGATGTGCATAAAGTCATACAGTCTCTTAGGCCTTTTTCTGTTGGTGGGAAATATAGGTAATAACTTAAATTTTCATAACACATCTGCTAAAGATCTTGAACTCAAACTTGTTCTGAACTCACTTGTGCTCCCTAATTTAAAGATGGGGAAATGAAAGACCCAGTGGAGCTAGTGCATGGAGATGATGGTGTTGAGTCTTAGGGGCCTTTTCTCACTCAGGGAACCAATACCAGTAGTGATGGCGCTGGTGAGGTTTGCCTTCAGGAGTTATCCCACTGCCTGTGCTGTTGCCAGCAGGTAGCTTTAATGACATGAGAAATGATTAAGATGTACTTAGAGGAGGAAAATGGGGGAGTCAAGTTGTCATTGACTTTTGTCTGGAATAATGTTTAAGAGTTTGTATATTGCTGAGAGGCATAAGTGTATCTGCTCTTTTGGAGCTGTGATATAAATGGATCTGTGCAGAACCATTGTCATTTACAATGTACTGTTATCAGACTTTTTTTCCTAAATCATTAAAGAAAAAGGGGAAAATATAGTTGTGCATGGCAAGTGCCTATGAATTTTTCCCTATTCCTTTCTGGAGCCAACTGCCCCTATAATCATTTCTGGAGTCTGTTAACTCACAGAATGTGTTTCCTTTGCTAGGTTAATAGTTACTAATGTTGCTGCCTGTTTGTTTTCTGCTTTGTTTAGATTTCATGTCCTTAGCAAGCTCCTGAGCTTCATGGCACCTATTGACCATACTACAATGAATGATGATGCCAGGTAAGTAAGAGATTAATTATATGTCTCAAATGGCTTCATGACAGCCTGATATTGACCTGTTCTACAGCCTGTCACCCTCTTGTTTCTTCTTATCAGTTAACCATTTGTCATTGGCATCATAGGAAAGGTCCTTGTCACATCTCTTCACTCCCATAATTACTGTAAAGCCAAATCAAAAATTTCCATATACCAGCTACCTCTGGTGGCTGTGTGTTTTTGCTGCTAGATTTTATTTTTTAGTTTTTGGTACTGGGAATTGAACTCAGGGCCACTTGACCACTGAGCCACATACCTAGCCCTATTTTGTATTTTATCTAGAGACATGGTCTCAATGAATTTCTTAGTGCCTCACTTTTTGCTGAGGCTAGCTTTGAACTCTCAATCCTCCTGCCTCAGCCTCCCAAGCTGGTCCCAAGCTCCCAAACTACAGGCATGCACCATTGAGTCGGGCTAGGTTTTATTTTTAATTTTAGTCCACCTGCCTAGGACATCTGAGCTCTTTTCTAGGCCAGAGGGTCATGATAGCATGTGTGCATGCTGTATGCATTGGGGGTTTTATGTGTATGCTCTTTAGAGTGGCTCTAGAGATTGCTATAGAGATGTGTATCTGTTGTGTTTATTGAGACTTCTTTTTATTTATTTTTTATTTTTAACTTGTTCTAATTAATTATAAAATAGTGACAGTAGAATGCATTTTGACACATTGTACACAAATGGAATATAACGTCTTCCTCTGGCTGTACATGGTGCAAAGTCATACCTGTAGTATAATCATCCATGTATATAGGATCATAATGTCCATCTCATTCAACGATCTTTTCCAGTGTTTTGAGGATTATAAGGGTTTTTACAAAAGAAGTAGGTACATGCTTATTTTATAAAGTGAAACAATCAAAACACATACAGGAAAATATAGAACTTATAATTCAGAAGTAACCTTTTTTGGTAATTTAAAAAAAATAATTTCTATGTATAATATGTCAAAATACACTCTACTGTCATGCATATCTAAAAAGAACAAATAAAGAATAATTTATTCTAAATTTATGAATTGCATTCTACCATAATACAAGGCTTCCCCTTTTTCCACATTTATGTACCATTCATTGATTCATTTTTAACAATATGGATTTATGCTTTCCAGTTTTATTCAATGAGTTATATTTATTTTGATGCTAAAATTGCCCCAGATTAATGGAAGTTCTTTAAGCTGCCTTGTGCCTTTTGATGTAACCCCAATCATTCCTTGAGTGCGTCCTTTCTGTCTGATACAAGATGTTCAAAGTTTATCTTATTGCTTTCCCTGCACCAATCCTGGAATCTTTCTCCAAGGACCCCTTTCCCCCACTTTTTTCCAGTGGATAATGGTTTTTAGAAGCCAAGACCTGGCTTCCAGGGGTGCTGGAACTGACCATGGTTGTTTTCAGGCCCTCTTAGCATGTGGAACTGGAAATGTATGAGTCCACATGTACAAACACAGGATGACCTCTCTTAACATCTCAGGTGACTTCCTTTCAGTGTCTGAGTTCCCTTTCAGAGTGTTGTTCTTTTTATTTTCTTTTTTTTAAATATGATTGAAATTATATTTTACTATAAATATTTTATATATGGTGAGCATTTTCCTGTCATTAAAATTATTAAAAATTTTTAAATGACTACATAGTATTTTTATATTTAGTTACTCACAGACTGTTGGGACATTTAAATTGCTTTTAATTGTTGTAATTAATACCATGCGAATATATATATATATATATATATATATATATATATATATATATATATATATATATATATAATACCTTTATTTTGTTTGTTTATTTTTATGTGGCGCTGAGGATGAAACCCAAGGCCTCACACATGCTAGACGAGCACTCTACCACTGAGCCACAATCCCAGCCCCCATGTTAATATTTTTAAGCATAATTATTTACCAAGTGAAATTACTGGTCATAAGTAGGTACATGTGGCTTTTGCCAGCTTTATCTAACCTTAAATTATGTATCTGCTTTTTACTTGAGAGTATTTAGATTGCCATCATATCTCATCAGATTTTTTTCCCCCTATGCTTAGATCTATAGGCTTAGGCAAAAACAATTGTTATTTTTCATTTTAGTTTGTTCAGTGCTTTGAGTATAAAACAGCTTATGGGTGGTTCCGAGTACCTTTATATCTGTCTTTATGACCTCATATGTTCTCCTGTACTTTGGAAGTGAGAGCTTAGGTAGGGCTAGGTTTTTTTCTCTGCTAAATTTTTGGGTTCAGTCTATTTAAAAGTTATAGAGTAAAGTAAGTACATTTTAGATTACATCAATAAAAAAATTACATCAATAAGAAAAGAACTAGCTGTCTAAAGTTAAACCATATCCTTTAAGGTTACATTATTATGAGGTATAAAATAAATCTGGTTTAAATTATTGACATCTTTCTGCCCCCTCCCCCACACCAAGTACTGGAGATTGAACCCATGTCCATGCACATGCTAAGCAAACATCCTACCTTTGAGCTACATCCCCAGTCCTTTTAATTTTATTTTGAAACAGAATCTTGTTAAGTTGCCTGAGCTGACCTCAAACTTGGGATATTCCTGCCTCAGCCTCCTGAGTACCGGGAGCTATAGGCATGTGCCACCATACTCAGCTAGTGATTGCTTTTAGAATACAGTACTTGAAAATCATGGGAATGGAGCCACCATTTGACCCAGCTATTCCCCTTCTTGGTCTATTCCCTAAAGACCTAAAAAGAGCATGCTACAGGGACACTGCTACATCGATGTTCATAGCAGCACAGTTCACAATAGCAAGACTGTGGAACCAACCTAGATGCCCTTCAATAGACGAATGGATAAAAAAAATGTGGCATTTATACACAATGGAGTATTACTCTGCATTAAAAAATGACAAAATCATAGAATTTACAGGGAAATGGATGGCATTAGAGCAGATTATGCTAAGTGAAGCTAGCCAATCCCTAAAAAACAAATGCCAAATGTATTCTTTGATATAAGGAGAGTAACTAAGATCAGAGTAGGGACGAAGAGCAGGAGAAGAAGATTAACATTTAACAGGGATGAGAGGTGGGAGGGAAAGGGAGAGAGAAGGGAAATTGCATGGTAATGGAAGGAGACCCTCAGGGTTATACAGTGGAGGGGGTAGAGAGAGAGGAGGGGAGGGGAGGGGAGAGGTGGGGAGGGGGGAGGGTGGAGGATGGGAAAGGCAGCGGAGCACAACAGACACTAGTATGGCAGTATGTAAATCAATGGATGTGTAACTGATGTGATTCTGCAATCTGTGTATGGGGTGAAGGTGGGAGTTCATAACCCACTTGAATCAAAGTGTGGAATATGATATGTCAAGAAATTTGTAATGTTTTGAACAACCCACAATAAAAAATTAAAAATATTAAAAAAAAAAAGAAAATCATATAGAAATTAAGTTTTTGTCATTTTTAAAAATTATTATTATTATTATTATTATTATTATTATTATTTTGTGCTGCTGGGGATTGAACCCAGGGCCTTGTGCATGCAAAGCAAGCACTCTACCAAGTGAGCTATATCCCCAGCCCAAGTTTCTGTCATTCTTAGTTTTAGTTTATTTTTATATCACCCAATACCTCAGAGGTACTTAGTTTTTTAGAATCTTATATTTGTTCATCATTTTTGAGGGTCTGTTATATACGAAACATAAATTATTTGAAAATGACTATCCTATTTAGTATTCTTTGGGGCTTGGTCTATAAGAAACAAAACCTGACTACGGTGGCATAAGTAAATAAGATTGTATTTTTCTGGTGGAATCATTCTGTGTTGTTGTTGGCAATGGCTTTCTCTTCTCTTTGATGTTAGGGCCAATTTCTTTTATTTTCCTCCTGTGTTCCTAAGATGGCTGCTGCTACTTCAGCCATCAAATATATGTATCCAAGGCAAGAAGAATACAAAATAATAGTGCCAGCCATATTTTTGGCATTTTGTTTGTTTGTTTAAAAGTGAAAACTCCTGCAGAATTCCCTCCAGCAGACTTATTCTTGGTTTTCATTGGCCAGAACTGCTTTACATTGCCAGGTTGGTGCAGTGGGCAAGGGAAAGGGGGTCAGCATTTGTTTGTCAGGTAGCAGTCCTGTGGCATTCTGAATTTATGGGGAAAAAAAGGATATCCTTTGTGGTATGATTGCTAATTATCAGCATTGTTTTCTAGCTGGTTTAGCCACTTAACAAGGAGTTTAATAATAATGTTGTCACTGGAGAACTGAGCATTTGGTTTTGCCAAGGTATACTCCATTCTCATTGTGTTTCCTAAGCATAAAGAAGCTACATTCACATCACTGCTTATGCTTCATAATCAGAATAGACCAGATCAACTATGGATACTGTAACTGGATCTTAGCTCTTTCTGCTCCTTGCATCAAAACTTCTAAAGCCAGTAAGTATTGGTAACTTTAGGCAAAAATTGATGCTTTAGGCAGTGGTAACTTGCCCTGCTTTGTTAGTGGAACTAATCTAGTATGGTCAGTCCTTTGTGTTCGTGGGTTCTTCATCCACACATTCAGCCAACTTTGGGTGGAAAATATTCAGAAAATGGATTGAGTGTGTTCTGAGCACATACGGATTTTTTCCTTGTCATCATTCTCTAAACAGTATAGTATATAATTGTTTACATACCATTTACATTATATTAAGTAATATAAATAATCTGGAGATGATCTAATCTACAGGATGTACATAGGTTATATGCAAATACTACCCCATTTTATGTAAGGGACTTAGTGGTGGATTTTGGTATCCCAGGGTACCAAGGATGACCTGGAGTCAATCCTCTGTTCATACTGAGGGACACCTGTACCGAGGAAGGAATCTAGTACTATTCTGTTTTGTACACCACAAATGGGAAACATTCATTATTGTTAGAATGTCAGTATCAGTGTATACTACTTTTCCTCAAGTGAGTAATTTTGGTTTTGCTAAGTAATACACATATCATTCTTGTTGGATATGTGTGTGAATAGTTTTTTTAAAATGATTTTTGAAGTATATAATGGCTTTATAACTTTATAAGCATGATACCAGGCCAGAAACCATAAGGGAAAATATTAATATACCAGACTATGGAAAAGTCATATTGAAAAGACATCAAAAACAGTAGGTAAAAATGACAAACTGGAACAAAAAAATTTAGTAGATAACACATTTCTCTACATATGTATTGAGTTTTACAAATATCTTAATATCCCAGTAAGAATAATAGGCAGAGGCTGGAAGTGTGTCGCTCAGTAGTAGAGCAGATACTTAGCATGCCCGAGGCCCTGGGGTCCAACCCCAGCTCCAGAAAATAAATAAGTAAATAATAAAAGAATAATAGGGAAAGCATGTCAATAAGCAGATTTAAAAATCCTAAAATAGGAGTGGTGGCTGTAGCTCAGTGGTAGAGCACTTGCCTTGCGCATGTGAGGCACTGGGTTCGATGTTCAACACCACATAAAAATATAAAAAGGTTGAAAAAAATTGTTTAAAAAAATCATAAAATACAAATCTTAAATAGCAAAAAAAAAAAAAATCAGACTTTCAATCAAAGAAATGCAAAGTAAAATGAGATTTCATTTTTCCCTTATTAAATTGAAAAATATTAAAAGAATAGTAATCCACAGTGTCGATGTATGAGGGAATACTTTCATATCACATTGTTGGGAATGTGATTGGCAAAATCCTTTTGGAAGGTTATTATCTGTTAACTGCCTCCCACTCCCCAAAATAAAACTCTACTTCATAGAAATTGAGCTAAGGAAACAGCTATTATACCAAGAATCTTTATTGCAATATTGTTTATAATGCTGAAAAAGAAAAAAACCAAATGACCATCACTAAGGAAATAAATCACAGTAAAATCATTTTAAGAGATTAAGCAATAATTAAAGGATAAAGTAAAACTGTACAATATAGCCAGGTATGGTGGTACATGCCTATAATTCTAGCAACTTAGGAGGCTGAAGCAGGAGGATTGCAAAGTTTGAGGCTGGTCTGGGCAACTTAGCAAGGCCCTAAGCAATCTCCAAAACCCAAAACTATTGGAGTGTCATGTTGGCACTTTAAAAATTTTAGATTTTTCAGATGAGGAATGCCAAATCTATAGTGACAGGGAAAAAAATAGAAACAGTGCCTTTAAAGTAATATCTGTACTTCCATGGAAGATCTCTAGGTACTTTTGTTACCTGGGAAAAGACACACTGTTTGCAATATGATCTATCATATTTTTAAGATAAAAATGCAGCAGATGTATATATGTGTTTATGTATGTATATATCACACTGAATGTTTGGGGAAACGCCTAGGAGCATATCAGAATGTTAGAGGAGTTTACTTGTGGGGAAAAGCATGGGATGAGGAATGGGGTGAAGACAGATCTTCAGTTGAACCCAGGGGTGCTTAACCACTGAGCCACATCCCCAGCCTTTTTTATATTTTATTTAGAGGCAGAGCCTCACTGAGTTGCTTAGGACTTTGCTAAGTTGCAGAAGCTGGCTTTGGAATCATGTTCCTCCTGCCTCAGCCTCCCCAGCCACTGGCATTACAGACATGCACTGCTGAGCCCAGCAGTGTTTTGGCTCTCTCTAATCTTTTTTCCATGAGAATGCGTTCATATTAGTTGTCATTAAAAAGTAAGAAGCTCTGGGGCTGGGATTGTGGCTCAGCGGTAGAGTGCTTGCCTAGCAGGGCGGGACCCGGGTTTGATCCTCAGCACCACATAAAAATAAAGGCATTGTGTTGTGTCCATCTACACCTAAAAAATAAATAAAAAAAAAAAAGTAAGAAGCTCTGGAGCAATAACACCAAACTCTTGGCATGTTTATTACTGGGTGACATTTTACCTTCTCTTATTTTTTTATTTTTTGTGGTGCTGGCAATTGAACTCAGAGCCTTGTGCACATGAGGCAAGCGTTCTACCAAATGAGCTATATCTCCAGCCCCTCTTATATATATTTTTTTTTTAATAATATTTTTAGCTGTAGTTGGACATAGTAACTCTTATTTTTTTTTTTTTTAATGTGATGCTGAGGATCAAACCCTGTGCTTCACACGTGCTAGGCAAGCACTCTACCAATGACCCATAACCCCAGCCCTATTAAGTGTATTTCTGTAGTGTTTGAATTTTTTTACAATAAGCATGTATTACTTTATTTCAATGAATTTTTTTACAATAAGCATGTATTACTTTATTTCAATAGAAAAATGTTTTCTTTTTGAAAATTACATATGTAAAATACAGAAAGGTGGCAGGAAAATTCTGATTATTTCTCCACTGAAGATGTAAATGAAAACTCTTTCTTCTGTGGTTTCTATGGGAAGCTGGCTTTGAATACCTGGCTGCTCCTTTGTAAGGCTCCTCCCCTTTTAATTGTGGTAACATATAGGTAAGATCTTTCCTGTCCTTTTGATTTCTTGTTCCCAGAAGCAGCTTCCCCTGTGGTTCTAGCTGACCTTGGCTAGAACCAAGGGTTTGAGTTTTTATTTTTCCACAAATATACCTAAATTAAATCAATGCCTAGTGGAGTTTGGGGGGCCTAGTGCTCATCCTTCAGTCTCCTGTATCCCTTGTCCAGTTTGAGCTCCATAAATTTGTACTTGGTTGAACTGAATTGAAACTGGAACACAGCTCTTATTAAAAGAGGGAGATGAGAAGTGCTGTCTTTAAAAGGATCTTTAGGGCAGGGGCATCTTCATTTTGCTTCTCCTGTGGTGTGTTTTGTGTAGTCTTATCTATCTATTTAGTCAATGTTTGCTGATACAAATTCTTTTCCAATGCTAGGAATTTTTCTTTTCAAGTGATCTATTTAAAAAAAAAAAAACGAAACTTTTTAAATGCAAAGTAGCCCAGCTGAGTTCCTGTGTTACCAAATTTCCCTTTGGGAGCATTTTTTTCTAGGTATACTTTGGATACTGGTTTAAATGCTTTCAAATCTTTTTGTTAGTGAAAGTCTTATGTAATTCTGATCCCTTTATAAGTCCTGGTCTGGTAGATTGGCCTTGTCTCCATTATGAGATAGGTGAGTTTTGTTGCCTGCCTAATGAACATTCCCAGCATTGAGAGAAAAACCAAAGAAATCCAGTTTCGCTCATTGTCATATGTTAGCTTGCAAGGGAGGAAGCTACCATGATCCCCAAAATGATCACTGATTTTGCTAAACCCTTGATATTCTTGGCACTGGGCAGCTCAGCTCCCAGGATCATCTTTGCTGATACAAATTCTGATACAAATTGGAATGCTGTGATTCTATAGAGAGGGTTGGAAGGAGAGAGGCTTGATATCTCCCTGGTAGGGAGGCCCTCTGAACACTGTCACCATAAGGAGCAGATTACTATTTTACTTGCATGATGTATAGGTTACTGTTTACATCTATGCTGAAGTTATTCTAAGCTTATCAAGGACATTTTAGAAACAGCTTACTTTACATGATGTAAAACCCCCAGGGCTCTGTTAGACCAGAGGGAGCTTCCTGAAAAAATACAGATGATCTCGGACTATGGTTCACACAAAGTGAAGATTTGGGGGATGAGGGAAATAATCAGCTGATTTCTGTCTATTTTTGAAAGACCCTCTGAGGTTCAGTTTTTAAAGAAGTGAATTCTTTGTCATTCCCCCAAATTGGGCTTCTGGAAGTCAGATAGTCAGATGCTGGTGTGATATGTGGGAGAAGCAGTGCTGAGATAGAGACTATTCCTCAAAACTGGCCACCGGCAACGATTTGGGAAAGGAAACCCAGTACAGCCGCTTGCTCTGTTGGTGTGGAGAAAAGCATGGGAAGGTCTTAGTGATGGCAGCCTGCTGAATTTGCGCAAGAGAAAATTGAGGTTTACCTTGAACTAACTGCTGCCTCACAGAGGGTTGTCAGATAAATTTGATTCTGATACTGTCCATAAAATATGTAGGTTATTGTATTTTTCTGTGCAGTTTCTCCCCCTTATTTCAGCAGTGGTAGCAACATGAACATTTTAGAGATACTCCGTTCCTTTGCTAAGAACTTAAATTCTCAATAGGAACAGGAAGGATTTCAATTTGAGCACCCATTCTCTCCCCCAAAATAGAACTTAGCCTTCTTACTGCTTTCATAAAGCTGCTGGCTTTATGAAAAAAAAAAAAAAAAAAACAAGGAGAGGATCCTTTGATAAGTACTAAACATCAAATGCATTATTGTTTTACATCTGGAGTTTTAGAAAAGAAATGTACAAATGTTATCTGGTCTTGTAAAGTGCTTTGTCAACATCACTGCCACGTTGTTCTTGAGGTGCCTTGGTATAATAGAATTTGTACAGGCAATTTGTCTTCGGCTTGCCATTTTTGTGTATGGGTCTGCACCCTAAATATGGGCATATTTGCCACTCTACTGTGATGGCACTCCTTTCCCCCAGTTAGTGGCCCAGAGGCTGCCAAAACTGTCCTTACTGTCCTTGCCTGCTTCACCTCTGTTTGATAGATAGACGCACTACTCATGGTGGACTGTTCTCATGTAGCTTGCTCAGCATTTCAGAGCACACCAATATCAACCCCAGAAATACCCTCATAGAGCATTTTCCGTTGGTTAAAAATTCTCAGGCAAGAATGGTTAAAATACAGATGTTTTCTGTGAGGCTTCTTATCTCCTAAAAAGGCACAGGTTATTCTGACAGGTGAAACAAGTCTGGGCAAATATGCAACATTGATCTAATCAGCAGGAACAAGAGCGATGTTTTAACTGGTGCTACCTTTTACCAGCATCATTAAAGGCTCCCATTACTCTTTTATTAGTGGTTCCCTCTTCCTTATCAGATTACAGAACGAACATAACTCATGGCAGTGATTTGATCTCTTGTTAAAGAGGATTACAGCTTTGCATTAACTCGGATTGACACAGTTTATAATTCGCTTGTTGATACTCAGGCAGGCGGTGTCATGTGTTTGACCCCCCAGCAGTGCTGAAAGGAAAGAACCCCCATATATCATCATTAAAGATGGCGCCCAGCACAGTCAGGAGGCTGGAGCCTTCTTCCAGGAGCAACAGAAAGGACAAAGGAAATGTTCTCAAGTTCAAGCCTGAGACTTGGACCAGAGTTTTAAAATTGAAAAGAAAACACTACTGTTGTTTCTTCTTTTTCCCAATTTGCCGCTGTTCAACCTCTTATTCTAGAGAATTTGCATTGTCAAATTGAATCCTTAGTTCCAAGCAGGAGGTAGAGTGATAAAAGCACATCTTCTAGGAAGAGATTGTAGATGATGAACAGATAAATCCTTCCCCCAAATGGGGCTTCTTGACAAGAGTTCTCATTTCTGCAGTCATGTTCTCAACATTTCTTCAAAGGGTGATAAGTCCTCTTTTTTCTCAAAGGGATATTTCACATTCTTTAAAATGAGCATATATATTTCTCTTAAGGATTTTTTGTTTTTAAGTTCTTTTATGTTACTATTCTTGGCTTTCTAAATATAGTATTTTATAGCTACCTTATTAATCACAACCAAGTAGCTTGCAAGTGGTTAGGCAATAGCTAAGTTTTTCACCTTAATCTAGCTTAGTCATTCATACATATTATTAATATGTTTCCCATAATGATCACTGAGCCAACACTAGATTGCGAAGATATGTAGACCATTTCTAAGTGAAACAACCTTTGCTCTGATTTATCCACCCTCATTCAGCCACCCTGTTTCTGATCCACAGTGAAATGGCATAGAAATAACATCATATTCCACTTTTTGAGCATTGGCTGTACGTCAGGCCTTGCACTAAGCCCTTGATGTACATTTTCATTTTCAATCAGTGAAGTGGTTGATGTTATCTGTATTTTATGATAAGAATACTAAGCATAGAGCAATTAAGTAACTTGCCTAAGTTAAGAGCAGGTAGTGGAACTGACATATTTATTTAGGAATGTAACTCCTAATCGCTGTTATTGTTTTTAGAAGTCAGCAAGGATTTTGATATAGATGGGAATAATGTGCCAAATAGAAGTCCCTCAATATACAGAGCTCCTTAATCTAAAACTGGGCTGGAGGATTACCTTTAAAAATTTAAAAATTTCTTTAAAAAATTTTTGGGCTGGGGCTGTAGCTCAGTGGTAGCGCACTTGCCTGGCATGTGTGAGGCACTGGGTTTGATCCTTAGCACCACATAAAAAAATTAATAAATAAAGATATAAAAAAATTTCCCCCATTTCTTTTAAAGAGGTAATCTGTATAGACAAATTTTGCCTATCAGTCATTCACATTGTAGTATGAATCATGGAATACTCAAAAGTGTTCTTATGGTTATATCTTTCTTCTGATTGTAAAAATCTTAGACTCATAAATAGCTTTGAATTCCCATCCAGTGTATTCAGTCCATCTGTTCTGAGAGTTCTGCCTGTCTCATACATACTCAGGCACCTGTTGCCTTTTCCTTAGAGACAGTATCTTTTCCTCTATAATAAAAATAATACATATTTATGAAATAAAATTTGGAAAATACAGAAAGGACAAAGAAAATTAATCCCATCATGTATTTTTTTTACAGTTTTATGTGCACATATTCTATACAGATGTATACATATGTTTGATTAACTTTGTATTATAAGCATTTAAATGCCATTAAATATTTTTGAAAGCACTTTAGAAACATAATATTCTATTATGGAATATTCATATTAGACATTTAGGTTGCTTTTGTTTTTCTTTCTCTTTAGGTAATGTGCAATGAACATATTTTCATGTTCAGGTTTTGCTTACATCCTTAAAACAGGTTCTTAAGGGGAATTTCTGAGTCAAATGTGTAAGCTTTCTAATAATTCTTGATGGTTGGTACTAATTTATATGTCTCCTTCCCAGCCAGCTGAGGCTTATGTCACTGAACCTTTGCTAATTAGGGAGAATTATCTTATAAAATTTATCTTGTAAAAGTATTTTTTCTTGCTCTTTTTTTTTCTTTTTTCTTTTTTTTTTGGTCCTGGGGATTGAACCGAGGGCCACTTTACCACTGAGATAGATCCCTAGCCATTTTTTTGAGACAGAGTCTAGGTAATTTGCTGAGGCTGGCCTTGAACTTGCTGATCCTCCCACCTCAGCCTCTTTAGTCTCTGGAACTACAGGTGTGTACTGCTGTGTCCAGCATGGAGTTCTGTTTTAATACAGAATATTGTTCAGTGGTCTCCACTTTCTGTTTCCACAGCCTGATTTGATTCGAGGTCTTTTTTCAAGTTCTCATACATATGATCACACCAACAGCCTCTTGACCACCGGTGTCTGATCTCATCAGCTCTGTGTATCTTCAGGCTCCCCTTCCTCAACGACCACATAAAGTGTGCTCCTGCTCCTTGCCTGTAGACTAAGCTCACACTCTTGAGCCTGCTGCCAGGGCCTTCAGTGATTTGTCACCAAGCTATTTCCTTGTTAATCTGTTTCATCAGCATATGCTGGTGCCATCCAGAGTGGGCCCTGCCATTCCAGGAACCTGCTCCCTGTTCTACCTCTGTCTCTTTGTTCTGCTCCCTCGAGGTCTTCCAGCCCTGTTCCACTGGGTACTCTCCTGTCAAAGTATTCAGTCCTTTGAGTATACCAGCCTTTCCAAGGAGACGTTTGTGATCCCTATCCTGATCTGAGTGGATGGCTTTTTCTGTGTCGAACCCCATTTTATTGCTCCTCTCTAACAGTACTTATTACAGTTCACAAAAACACTTACTAGGGTTTTCTTTCTTGCTTGCTTGCTAAGAATGTTAATTTATAAATTATGCTGGCATAAAATGTTGTCAAGACCAAATGTGAGATTACAGTAAACATAACCATAGTTATTTCACTTATAACTTAACATTGTATTTTTTAAAATATTTTTTAGTTGTAGATGGACATAATACCTTTATTTTTATTTTTATGTGGTGTTGAGGATCAAACCCAGTGCCTTCCACATGCGAGGCGAGTACTCTACCACTGAGCCACAGCCTCAGTCCTAACATTGTATTTTAATTCCAGTTGTGTCTTGCCTTATATAGCATTTTATACTTACTTACCAAACAGTTTATTTCAGGTCTTTTTCTGGTTGGTGCCATCCCTGTCTATGCTAGGGAACAGGTTCAGCATTCTTAGGTGCAGTGCATACACCCTTAATG
The DNA here is from genome assembly GCF_021218885.2 of Marmota monax. Classification (NCBI taxonomy): domain Eukaryota; kingdom Metazoa; phylum Chordata; class Mammalia; order Rodentia; family Sciuridae; genus Marmota; species Marmota monax. Next base: position 696,531 of record NW_026694658.1, on the reverse strand, counting down.
CTTACATAAATTGAAATACTTAGCTGGGAGTGGTGGTGCATGCTAGCTGCTTGGGAGGCTGAGGCAGGAGAATGCAAGTTCAAAGCCAGCCTCAGCAACTTAGCAAGGCCCTAAGCAACTTAGTAAGATCCTGTCTCAAAATTTTTAATAGATAGATAGATAGATAGTGATTCTTGTGTCTTTTTGTTGTTGTTGTTGTTGTTAAATGAACATAGGCTTTACTAGATTCTTGAGAGTGAAATGTCCTTAATTTTTTGTTTGACAAGTACTGTTTTAAATATAATTTTCACAGATAATTATTTAAATGAAATTAGTGTTTTCACATGGCTGTAAATCTGTTACACAGATTTGCCCATTTCTTGCAAACCCCCAAACAGTTGATTATAGACTTCCTGTCTGAAATGCCTTTGAAGACTTTCAGCCTATAAGTCTAGGTACAATTTGCTGGTAAGACTTTTTTTTTTTTTTAAACAGTATAAAAGATGGATGAAGAAGAGTTTCTTGCCTCTTTTATTGAAATCTCTTCGAATCATCTAACTCCTCTAACATACTGCCCTTGGCACTTTGTACAAGTCTGTGTTTTATATGGCCTTCAGTGGAGGTTGCTTCCTGACTGTTGTGGTGTGTGTCTCTGTGGAGCAACATTGCACTGCTGGAGGGCCAGCTCCCTGTTTTGTTCACAGCTCATGGTCAGCATTGGAAAAATCCCAGAAATGAAGGGTCAAACTTTGGGACTTGTCGTTCCCTGCCCTTTGCTTAAAGGCTTTTTGAGGTCGTTTTTACTTAGGATGGACCCGGGAAAAGATCTTCCAAGAAGACTCTTATTTTCCCATCATTTCCAAGAGTGTATACTGTACACTTTGAATTCTACCATAGGCTTGCTCCTGGCCACCTCTGCCAGGTTTGGTTTCTGGTGACCCTTCTACAAATAGAGGTGTACCCACAGGGCTCTATGATAGACCAGTGACAGCTTAGGTCAGTTTTTTGGACTGCTTTCAGAATTTGTTTTGTTTGAGAAGGAAACAGCTCTGGGGGTGCTGGGGTTGTGGCTCAGTGGTAGATAGCTTGCCTAGCATGCGTGGGGCTCTGGGTTCGATTCTCAGCACTGCATTTAAAAAATAAATAAATAAATAAACAAAGGTATTGTGTTTACCTACAACGAAGAAAGAAATTCTTAAAAAAAAAAAGAAAAAACAGTCCTAGAAGGGATTCTGTGTATGTTAACAAGCATAGTTACCTTTTGTTGTTTTTGGTGTTGGTAGTAAGTGTCAGACCATAAAAGGACCTGTGTCAAGGGCATCACCTCACTGCTTTGAGTTCCAGTTGCAGGGAGGCACCTAGTAATGGGAAGCTACTCCCAACTATTCTGGGGAATGAGGTCTGCAGTGAGCCACAGCCACACCTGTGTTGAATCCAGTGTCTCCTCTGGGGAGCAGAACACTTGATAAACTTAGCTCGTTTACCCTCCGGGTACCTCAACGTTAAAGGCAAGAAAGACTGAAAGCTCCTTCTTCTTCTTCAAGATCTGGAAGCATCAGTGAAAAGGGAATCTCTTGCTTGGTGCAGAGCCAGGTGAGGCACTGAAGTCCCTGGGTCTGAAGTCCCTAAGTGGGACTGCCCAGTGGGGGCGGCTGCCGACACTGGAGACTGAGACAGGTCCTGTGTGGTTCTCCTTTCTGCTTCTCAGAGGATGGTGGGGGTTGGGCTTTTTGTCTCTTGAGTGGAATGTGAAATGCTGAAAGAGGAGCAGTTGTTCTTCAGTGCTTTGTGCTCCTTTATAAGAAAGAAGAAATCAATACACATTTTCTCATACACACACTTGGCAGCACTCCGCCTCCTCCACAGCTGGATCCTGCAGTGGAAGGCGCAGCCATGCCCCGAAACAGACTCACCGACTTCCAGGGGAATAAATGCAGACTACTTATTTTACACTTAGCAATCAAGGTTTTTAAAGGCAGCTATGTAACTGGCTAAGGCCAGCAGACTGCTGAGTGCAGGGACTGGTTGGCAGAGCTAGGACAGTGAACGTGGTGCTGTTATGGATGTCCAGGAGCCGAGGGTCCTGGGCTACTCCCCTGGGGAACGTTTACTGGCAGGTTCAGCAGAGACCTTCCTTTTATAAATTTCTCTGTGGACAAAGGAAGGGAGAAAGTTCTTTGAAGTATGCTATTAGGAACCAAAAAAGATGGAGGTGGCAATTTACATTTTTTTCAGTTAATGTAAGAGTAAACTGTCCAGGGCTGGGGTTGTGGCTCAGCGGTAGAGCGCTCGCCTAGCACATGCGAGGATCTGGGTTCGATCCTCAGCACCACATAAAATAAATAAGTAAAATAAAGACATTTTTTAAAAAAATAAACTGTCCAAAGAAGAGCCCTATCCCAGGATGGACTTTACTTTTTAATTAGAAAATACAGTATGGATATCTGTAAGTTTGTGTTGTAGTAGTGGCTAAAAGTTAGGTGTGGCCCATGAGTAATTTTTAACAGAATCCGTAATAACCTCACAGTACAGAGTGAGCTCAGTTTTATTCTGAGCAGATTGGGGTGGCCTGAGAGGGTTTGGAGCCTATGCTCTGGCTTGGCCCAGAGGAGGTAGATGGTCAGAGCTGAGAGCAGGCAGGAGGTCATGGGGCAGCATGTGGCGAAAGAAAAAAGAGGAGACCCAACAGTCAAATGTAGGAGGAGGGAGATGAAAGGACAGAGCAGAGGAGAGCCTGCCCTGAACTGGCTGAACTGGCCAGCAGAGCCCAGGGTGGAGCTCTGGCACAGGTAGCTGCGCTGCTCCTGGCTGCTCCTGGGGCCAGCAGCTCAGCTCTGTGTCCTCTGAGCGTTGTGAGTTGCTGCTGCTGCCGCCTTGGGTTGGTTTGCCCATTGCTGCTTTCACATTTGGGCTGGCACTGGGTTTCTAAGCAAATGAGCTCTCCGACTTGGTGTCAGAAGTAATAGCAGTGTGTCTGCCAGAACTCTCTAATTTCTCCGTGTTTTGATCCCCTGGAAGTTAAGGTTAAACTGGAGCCGAGAGATACATCCTGTGCGGCCCCTACTGGCCCTGGATCCCAGGCAGCAGTCCTGAGATGGATACAAATATAACTGGGTGTCAGTCTCCCCTTCCCCGTGGTTGGGGGAAGTGATTCACGTCTAAGCAGTGAAGCATCCCCTGGCTTCTAACAGGAGCTGTGAGAGGGGCTGCTGTCTGAACAAGGAGCTTCATCTTCCTGAAGCCAGCAGTCACAAAACCGTAAACACAACACCGGCCAACTCTATTGCCAGGATCGCGGTGGCTTGACGTTAATATTAAACATCTCCAGCAAGGCAGAGAGCTCTGTAGCCTGGCTCCAGAATAAAAATAAATAAAAATAGAGAGAAAACCCTGCTAAAAACAGTGAGGTGGTTTGTCGTCTTTCCTTTGTGAGGCCATTTGTCTTCTCTCGCATCAAATCTGTTATAAAACAGTCAAACTGTGAAAGTGGAAATCATCCCAGGAATATGGAATATTAATGCACAGGAGAGGAGCAGCGTCCCTTTTGTCTGAAGAGTGGCTCCTGCCCCCCCTTTTGTAAGCCACCGAGGTAAATTATTTTTCTTTAAACGAATATGAAAGACTTGAAGCTAGTGGTATTGGAATGGTGGAAGTTTCAAGTATTTTTTTTTTTTCCTTTGTTAAAGTGGAGTGAATTTCTAACTGATGAATGAGGAGAAAACCTTTATAAATTTAATCCCAGTTCCTTGCCCATCCCTGTTCCTGTTCTCTCTCCTTCCTTCTCCATCCTTTTGGTTCCTTTGTTTGGGGCCTGAACCTGCTTCTTTGAACACTTATAAATCTTGAATCTGTCTGATCTTTAGGAGACAGGCCAGAGGCCGCACGTCACCGTGTGTAATTTAAAGCTGCAGGGCTAAAAGCATTTGCAGAGGTTTGAAGGACCCAGTTCTGACCTGACCAAAAGAGCACATTGGAACAGACCTTCTCGAGTCTCCTTCAAGCCCTGGGAGGATGGTGATGAGAGCAGACACACCGAGTAATTTATGGGCTCCGTTTGCTCCCAGTCTTCTCAGCACCTGGTCCCCTTAGAAATGAGTCATGTACTGCCACCTTGTGGCAGATTCTGGCAGCTGCAGTCTGACTGTCTTGGACCGTCCAATCTGGTGTTCAGCTGGTGTCTGATCCAAGATGATCTGCCTTGTATCCAGATTTAGGTAGGTAGTGATACAGAAGGGGATTCTCTTGAGTCACTACTGTTGCTTTGATAACTTGATCATGTTAAGAAATAGGTCTCAGGTGAGAGAAGATGGCTTTCTTTTACTTTCTTGTTCTGTGCATTTTGGGGGTATGGGGTGTTTTTGTTTTGTTTGGATTTGGTTTGTTTTGATCTGGGATATGTGAGAGTTTAGGAAAGAAACCTGAGATCCGGTCACACGTGGTGGCACATGCATGTAACCCCAGCTGCTTGGGACGCTGAGGCAGGAGATCATAAGTTTGAGGCCAGCCTCTGCAACTTAGCGACACCCTGTCTCAAAATAAAAAGGACTGGGGATGTAGGTCCATGGCAAAGTGCTCCTGGGTGCAATCCCTAGTACCAAAAATAAAATACAAAATAAGTAAATAAAAATTTTTAAAGGACTGGGATGGGGGTGGAGCTCTATGGCAGAGCATTTACCTAGCATGTGTGAGGCTCTGGATTCAATCCCCAGTACAAATAACAACAACAATAAGCCTGTGTTTTCTTGTTGGGGAACATGGAAGGAGGGTAAGGTTCTGACCTTTCTTTGGCTGCATTCGGTTCCTAGGCTTTTCTGCTCTCATGTCCTGTGTGGCATTCTGGGCAGGTGATGCTCTTTATAAGAGCTGTGTCAGGGTCTGCACTTGGACTGCCTTCCCTACAATACCCAGTCTTGAGAACTGAGTTCTGATGCATCACCTGCCCCTGGTCCCATTCCTGGGATGTGCACATGGCACCTGCGTGCCATTTGGATTGATATGTTCCCCTCGTGAGCCAATAGAGACATTCTCACTTACCTTTCTCTCACTTAGAGCCACTGATACTCAGTAGAATTTGGATCAGAGAAGCAGAAGGAATGAAAGATAGAGGAAGGTGCTGTTTCAGGCTCTTGTGTTGTTGGGAAGCTGGCCACAGGCCTTCAGATGGCCCTCTGCAGCACCTCGGGGCTGCTGTGCCTTGTTCCATTTTTCATCATCAAATGATGGTGCAATTTATGTAACAGGGACTTTGCTTAGTACTCTGAAAACAGTATCTTTAAGGAGGGTATGTCACCATCTTACTGAAGAGGAAGCTAAGTTTCAGGGGGCTGAGTAATTCACCTCAGCTCATGGGTGTGGTAAGGACCTGAGCCAGAATCAGAACCACTCTGGCTCCAGATTGCAGCCCCTGCACATTTGGTATATGCCGCATGCCGGGCGGTGTGCCACATAAAAGTGATTTGCTTTGTTTTAGGTGATTGTTTCTAAACTTGCTTTTCCCATTTGATTGAGTATATAACAAAAGAAAGCTATTGTCCCAGGGCTTTTAGGCATCTCTAAGAGGAAAATGGAACAGTGGATAGCCTTTGCCCTCTGGCCCACTTTGGTTTCTGACAATTAGAATGGAGGCACGTGTTTAACTGGAAGAGGATCCCTTTGTTTGATGCCATTAACATATGCCAAGTAATAATTGGAGGGACACCTTTTTCTGTAGGCATGTGGAATGCCTGGGCATATTGGTAGACAGAACAGAAGGGACTAGAGATCTGTGAAGCAGAGAGAAGGGTTTGTTTAGAATACAGGAAGAAGGGCTGAGCTGGAGGTGCTAGGAAAGTTCTGGCCTGCCCCACACAAGGTCCTGGCTTGGATCCCTAGTACTGCCCCATCCTGCAAAAACTGAAAATGCCAATGTGGAGGAGGTGGGGTCCTCTCTACCCACTGCACTGTCTAGACTGTGCTGTCAGTGTGAGGACTGGCTCGGAGGTTCCCGGACCTTTCTGTGGGGCTTCAGCAAGCTGCAGGACTTGGTCAGGCTGGTGGGAAGACTACACGAGAGCGATGGAGGGAAATGCGGCTGGTGAGCCAAGAAAGGACAGATTTAGATAGAGGAAGACACCGGCTAGCTGAGGAGCTGCCACAGCGCATAGCAGTCAGCCTTGCTCCCCTCCTGGTTCCAGGGGATACGGCCATGGGACAAGTCACAGAATAGCGGAGTTGGGTCCAGTATATCTCTCCTGGTAGAACTGGGTATCCCAGACAATTTACTGCAGATGGTCACCTTCCCAACCCAGCTTCTGCTGATCTTTTGTTCTTTGTAATCCTGCACAGCAGCTAACAAAGTTCAAGTAGACATTCAAATATTTTTTATTAATTTATCACACCTGTGTGTTGTATTTTGAGGCCAGGGATCATAAACATCTAGTATGTTTCTAGTACATGTTTATGAACTTCCGCAGCACTAAGTCAGTCGTTTTCAAAACACAAACATTTGAAAAAGGGTGACATCAGTATCATCACCAGTAATTTTTGAAAGCACACATCTGTCGTCAATGGCCATGCTTCTCTGTCAGTGCGGAGGCGCACACGTGGGAATCTCTGCACCAGGCTTGTCCATGCTGACCCTTCTCATGAAATTTGGGTTTGACGTGAGCCCAGGTGGAATTGGCAGGGAGCTCTGGTAGAAAGTCAGAATTAGTCTGCTTTCCCTCCGTGTGCTTTGTCATTTTCCTTGATTCCTTGAGGTATCTGTGCAGGGATTGAGTTAAATGGAAAACAAATGCTGCGCCACTTCAGGGCAAGGCCCTGCGGTGTGCAGGAGAGGAGACTATGAGAAGGGAAGAAGGGCCAGGTGCGCTGGGTGACTGAGGTAGGCACCATCTTGCGAGCTGTGGACTGCTGTCATTCTAGTGGTGAGTGGGGCTTTAAGTGAAATGGGGGTGCACGTGTATAATAATGCATATATTAAGGACTACGCCTTTTCTTATGAAGCAACAAATTAACAATTTTGAATTAAGCAAGGGCAAATTATGTATATAATTTAAATCAGGAAAGCAGCATCACTGTCTTCACTGGTATGTTTGGAGGATTGGCATGAAATACTTACTGGGAGACTGATATACTGTGGGGGGCGCTCTATGGGCCACCCCCGGGGAGTAGTGGAATAGCCATTTTCTTTGCACTGTCCGTCTGCCTCAGGAGTGGGGTGTGGCGACTTGGAGATGGCTTGGTTGGAGGCTTGTCGGCAGGAGGAGGAGCAAGGTCTTTCTGAGAGTAGATAGCAGATGCCTACAGAGTGCCCGTGCTGCAAGCTACCGACCTAGCAAACTGAATGCCCCGCACAGACCATTTTCAGGTTTAGTACTCTCCTTTGTACTGTTTGCCCAAATGCCATCGTGAAAGACCACGCTCTGCGTTGCAGTCCTGAGAAAAGCATACGTGGGGAACTGAGAGCACACATGGGTCCTCACATCTGTCTGGGGGCTGCATTGTTATACATGTGCACCCCCATTTCACTTAAAGCCCCACCCACCCCTTGAATGACAGCAGTTCACAGCTTGCAAGTCGTTGCCTATGTCAGTCTCCTTGGAAGACTCATACGATAAAAAGCTGGATTCCAGTGCACACACACACACACACATTCCGTCTTTATGGAAAATGGCTGCTAATCCATGATCATTTTTTTTCCAGAAACAGGTTTTATGATAATATAGTAAAAATATTAAATTAGAAAATGCCTCACTAAGGGTTATAAAACCTTACTACACTAGAGATAGGTAATTATCCCCTCTACAGCCTAAATGACAGTTTAAAAGAAATAAAAATGTTAGTGCTCATTACTTGCTTTTGTAGGTTGCAATAAAGGGTAAGTTAAATTTTAATTCAAGGAAGAGCCCCGGCTGTCGACCTTCTACCTTAGGTCCAAGTCCTGTTAATTACTCTGTCGCTTATTCTCCTACATGATACTAACATTAATACATTTTCTACAGTGGACATTCCCACTGGCCATTGAGACCCACAGTGTGGAGGGGGGAGGGGAGACAAATCAGGAAAGGTACTTCAGATCAGTGATTCAGATCTTGATTCTTAATGTGATGAGGAGCAGGAATTATTTTTTAAAGAAAACCAAGTTCATTATGCATAGCCTTAAGGGAACCTCAAGTATTAAACTCGACACTTACCCTGGAGAATCAGAGGAAGACAAGGTTAACCTGAAGGATTGATAGTCTGGTCCTCTGCACAGCCAAATCCTGGTTAGGGAAGAAGTGCTGCAGTAGAAGCCATCTGCCTCCTCATCTCCAGCTTTTGCTCGCCTGGTTTCTAGTTTTGTTTTCCTTGGGAAGGTGTGAGGGATTTGGATGTGCTTTCTTTCTTTTCAGATGTTTTGATCTTTCCCTCTGCACTGACGCTAGACCTAGCACCTGTCTGGGTTTGGGGGAGCTCCTGGGCTCTCTACACCTCAGCCTTACTTGGTGTGAGAAGACTTTCCAAATTGAAGATCAGTACAGACTTCGATGGAGTCAGTTTCCAAAGTAGAACACGCCTGTGCCGGAGGTACAGGCCTCCCTCTGCTCAGCCTTCCACAGTTGCCCTTCAGCTAGTGCAAAGCTTGCTGTGAGCCCATCTCTAGAGTGCCCTGGTCCTTGCCCTGGACTAGGAAAGTTCCAGGGCCTCAGGCACAGGCCCATTTGGACATATGGTCCAGGAATTGAGAAAGCCCAAGGACTGGACTAAAAATACTGTGTGGGTCAGATGGCTTCCAGGTCTTTATTTTCAACCAAACTATAGAAGAATGTGAGTTGAGTTGTCAGTTGATAGATTGTTAAAGGTAATTTTTGGAACTGGGGATGTGGCACAGTGGTAGAGTGCTTGCCCAGCATGCATAAGGACTTAGGCTCAATCCCAGCACCACACACACACACACAAACACAAAACGTACTTTTTAGTGATGGGTCACTATGTGATTATTTTTCCCCCATATAATTCAGAAAGAATGAGATGAGAAGAATCAAGGGACATTTTGGTGACAAAACTCCCATTCCTGTCTGGGCACAGTGGCATGCCTGTAATCCCAACTACATGGAGACTAAGGCAGGAGGAGCCCAAGTTCAAGGCTGACCTGGGCAACTTAGTGAGACCCTGTCTCAAAATAATATAAAAAGGGCAGGGCCGGGGATATAACTCAGTGGTAGAGTACTCCTGGGTTCAATCCTCAGTACATTAAAAATTAAAAAGAAAAAAAAATCCCATTCTTTTCTGCTTGTTCATATGACAGGATTTCTCAGGACATACATCTACAAAAAATAAGACTACAGTTGATGCTAAGCCCTTTTTCATTCTAATGATAGATGATATTCACCCATAGATCCATGAACACTCAACAGGGAAAGCTTCGTTCATATCCATTAAGAGATGTGATTCCAGTAACACTTTATACATTTATATTAAATTTTCACTAAAATTATAATACACTGTTATATTGTTGATATATATAGATTGTATCCTGATAATAATTGTAAGGATAAACCAATCCAGAACAGAATTTTCAATTACTTGAAGACTTGTCTCAAGAAATCAAAATATTTTCATTTTTATATTTTAAATTTTGAAAATTTTAGATGTTTTCCATTTACTTATTTTTGTGGCCAAAAACTATAATAGGGTAATCAATGAAAGAACAATTATATTACAACAAAAATCTATAGGGAAAAGTCAAGTGGAAATGTCAACCTGTTTTTGAAAAAAAAAGATGCTGTAAAGTTTCTAAATTAGAGGATTTGATTATGTGTTATTTAAATAAATGATAATGGATATCCAGTCACTGTGGCATAGAGGTTCCATTGGGAGCATTACAAAAGGGTCATGACTTTTAAAAGTTAATAATTACAGCTTTCTCATAATTATATCCTTTGTGACTATGTAAATTTGCTGTGAAAAATTTTATATAGCAACTTAGAATGTGTGAGGGGTGAGAAATTTTGTAAAAATTGTTTTCGGACTCTTGGCTCTGTCCTCCCAGCTGTGCATGACCACCTAGGAATGCAAAGTCTCGAACCTTGGATGTGACCGAGAAGGGCTGGGCTGAATCAGCAGCTGGAGTCTAGGCAGGTCCTTATCTGGAGCTGCTCCTGGTCCCCAAGGAGGGCTTGCTTGGTCTTCCTCTAGACCAGAAGCACCAGAGGCAGCAGGAGGCCATCGCATTGCTCTTGGTGAGGGATGGCGTGATCTGAAATAGTGGGGGCCTGGAGGGCAGCAGGGCTTGGGTGCTTTGCAGGTGCACGTGGCCGCTGGCTGGTGGGTAGTGGGCGAGGAAGACGTCAAGTTGAAATTGCTTGAGGGTGTTTAGATTGGAATGATCCCTTATTTGTATTCTCCATCTCTCTCTCTCAAAATATTTTAAGAACCCAGACCACTCAGCTTCCCAGGTTGCTCTGCCACGAGCAGCTGCATATGTTTGTCAGCTTTGCGCACCTGAGTGTGAAATGATGTTCCATCAAAACATGGGTTCAGCATTTCACTCTCTGCTCCTGACACGTGAACCCCGCTGCGGACAGTAACTGCTGCCTTCTGCCCTGGCGCTGCACTGCTATTGCAGCGCAGAGTGGAAGCATTTGCTGGGGGTAATGATGGGGTCTGGTGCAGGCAAGCAAGGCGAGGCTGGAAAGAGGGTAGCTTGAAAGCTAAATAGCACTGCGCCTCTGCTTCTCCCTCTCATCAGCCCGCGTCCTCTTAAAGTCATACTGTCCTTTCTGTCATGGCAACTCTCCCCTTCATGCCGTTTAATGTTTTTGTTGTTGAAATGGCTAGTGAGACTTGTTTTATTGGCAAATAGGCAGGCCCCGAGCGTGATGAAGTGAGGCCGGCAGGGCCTCGCTGCTCTCCTGTGATGGAGCCGGCGGCCGGGAGGGGAGCTGCCTGCGCTCATTTGCATTTGGGCTGAGGCCGCTCTTCACCTTTGTGGGGCTGTCTGGGCTGTGGAGAGCGAGGCAGACAGATGTGTGTGGCAGGGAACAAAAGAGGCTGGAGCTCAGGGTGAGCCTGCTCTTTGTCTGCAGGCCGTGGGGCTGGTTGGCAGTTCGGGGAAGGGTGGCAGCAAATACTCACTGTAAAATGGCTGTAGTAAAACTGGGACCCGCTGTTTCCTAACCCACGCGCTCCCTGCCTCCCTGTGGGTCCCCAACATGAAAGGCTAGTTTATATTTCTGTTTTCTTCTTTAAGGTTTTCACTTTTTTAAGGCTTTGGTATGCCATTCCCATCTCCCGTGTCCTGATTATGGTGCTTCTGTTCCTCTCCGTCACTAAAAACAGGCTAACTTTAAAAAAAGACTAATGAATTTTTGTGTTGAATTCTTGTGAAAAAGAGCTGTTGAACGACGGAGGTTTTTGTTTGTAAAGTCAGGTTTGCCAGTGATAGCTTTCAGCACTTTTAAAAGCCTATTTCTTGATAAGATGGCAGACAGTATTTTTAGTCAGATCTGAAAATATCAGAGCTGCCATGGCCTCTTACTGGGGCTGCTGACTCACCCTGGTCAGCTGCGTGCCTGCCTCAGTCGGCTGTGACCCTGGGGCCCTCTCATCTCACATGGGTCCCACTTGCTTGGAGCCTCGAGGCCCCTCCTGACTGCAGGGAGAGCTGCATGGTATGTACAGGGGAGAGGGCCCTGCGGCGTCCATCCTGCAATGGGCAGGGTCCCTCCACACACACCCTTGAGATTTTCCAGTCCTTGGCAGATGGCTTTGGCCAGATGTGTATGTGTTGCACTTAGTAACAGAGACAGAGGTTGGGTGTGGTAATTGACTGTATTTTCAGGAACCCAAGACTGACATCTTAGGAGTTTTAAAAATGTCAAAACCCAACTTTTGAAATAAATTAGCCAATCAAATTATTTATTAGATTGAGACCAGAGAAGCTGCTGGGGGAATGGGGAAGGTCTTGGGTCTACGCCTGAACTACTGCACATGTGATAGTAATTGGAATCTTGTTGCTGGGTCATTTTCATTGTTTTTCAAGTACTGCCAAGTCCAAGAAAATGTATGAAAACTAAATTATATCCCCCTACATCCCATGTCTGATTGAATCCTCCTCATGGCGTGGCCGTCTCATACATCCTATTAAAATATTCAATCTTGTTTTCTTACTTGAAGAGCCTGTCTGTAAAGGGCAGACTTAGAGAAAACTCATTCCCTAGAGACAGGGTATCCAGGCACACTGGACTGTTTACATATTTTACTATTTGATTGGCTGCGTCTGGATTTCTTCCTCTCGTTGTATTTGTGAATAAGAGCTGTGAGGTGCATTTTTTAATTACATGGCTGTTTTCAATGAAAGGAGCAGATGAGAGTATTTCCCAGCTTCTTAGTTTCTTTTAACCTTGAGAAGTTAACTGGTGTGTTAACTAATTTGTTTTGTTTGTCTTCTAGGACAGAATTGTATCGATCTCTTTTTGGCCAGCTCAACCCTCCTGACGCCGGCCTTGGGGATTGATGTCGTCTGTCTCCTTTGCCCTGGGCCTCCCTGCACCCCGCCAGTCCTGCCGGCTGCTCACCCAGGAGGCAGCTGTGATTCCATGGGGCTGAGCGGCCAGGGAATCCCTGGGAAGGTGTTCTGCCCGGAACGTGTGCCTAGTGCCTGCAAGGGCACCTCCCCGTGTCCTTTAACCATCACAAATAAAGACTATTGTCACTGCTGCTGCCACGTGTGATTTCTTAAGCAGCACACAGTAAGTGTGATTTAGGTCTGTAGCAGGAAGACTCCTTTGTTGGGAGGGGTTTTATTTTTTCCTAGTTAAACGGCCCCCTCTTACAATATAAGCCCATTCGTCCTAATGGACCCTTAGGTGGTTGCTGGTTTGGGGCTGTTGTGAGTAATGCTGTGGTGAGCATGGACGTGCAGATGTCCTTTCAACTTTTTTTTTCTTCTTTTGCAGTACTAGGGATTGAACCCAGGACCTTGGTGCATGCTAGGCAATCGCCGAGCTGTATTCTCGGTTCTCATTTTTTATTTTGAGACAGGGCCTCACAGTTGCTGGCCTGTTCTAAACTCCCAAACCACCTGCCTCCGCCTCCTGAACAGCTGGGATCACAGGCATGCGCCATCACAGCTGGCTCCCTTCAAAATGTCTTTTGAGTCTATACCCAGAAGTGGGCTCGATAGTCATAGGAGGTCTGTTTTTCCTGGGCTTTGTGTATGTGTGGTGCTGGGCTCAGATGCAGAGCCTCCACATGCCGAGCATGCACTCCATTACTGAGCTGTACCCCAGCCCTATTTAAGTTTCTTAAGACCTCTTCTGTCCCCATAATGGCTATGCTAATTTACATGCCCGTCAAAAGAGTGGAAGGGCTCCCTTTTCTCCCCATTTTTGCCAACACTTGTTATCTTTCATCTTCTTGATAACAGCAAATTAACAGGTTTGGGGTGATATTTCAGTGTGGTTTTGTGCTTTTCCAGTTCAGGAGTAGCACCCAGGGCCTCAGGCAGACCAGGCAGTGCCTCCTCGCCCCCCCCCCCCCCCCCGCCCCAGCCCTGCATCATTTTAGTCTCTACTTTTCATCTTGTTGTGTCTCTTTGATTTATTTGCATTTTCTACTTGCCTCCTATTATCCTTTCAATATCCCCAGTCTTTCCTGTCTGTCTGCCAGTATGAAGTCTTATTTTCCCCATCAGATTATTCACTTCTGGAGGGCCAGGATGGCCATGTGCCTCATTTGTTTCATGACAACATATGTCACATGTCTGGGTCACTTTTCTTTACTTCCCCCTGAATTGCCGACTGAAGCAGGGCATCCTATCACCAAACTACGTCCTCAACTTAGGGCCTCACTAAGTCACCCAGGGTAGCTTCAAATTTGAGATCCTCCTGCCTCAGCTTCTGGAGCAGCTGGAATTGCACTGTGCCAGGTTGGTTCTTACTTCTCACGTGTGGTTTTAATTTGCATTTCCCTAAGGATTAGTAACGCTGAGCATTTCTTAATGAGTCTGTTAGAGTTTCGTATATCTTCTTCTGAGGAATTTCTGTTCATGTCCTTTGTCCATTTTTTTTAAAAGGGTTATTTGTCTTCTTGCTGTTGAGTTGTTTGAATTTCCTGTGGATGGTTGGATAAATACAATGGGGCCTATATACACAATGGAATACTATTCAGCTTTTAAAAAGAAGGAAATTCTGTCATTTGTGACAACATAGATGAACCTGGAGGATATTATACCAAGCTGAATAAGCTGGGCACAGAAAGACATACCACATGACTTCATGTGGAATCTAAAAAAGATGAACTCAGAAGTAAAGAGTAGAATGTTGGTCACCAGAGGCTGGGGGGGTGGGGGGGCTGGAGGACAGACTGGGGAGATTATTGGTCAAAGGGTACAAAGCGTCAGGCGGAATAATTTTTGAGATCTATCACACAGCAGAGTGACTATGGTTATTAATAACATATGCCATATTTCAAAATAAGTAAATTTCAAGCTTCTCACCACAAAGAAATGATAAGCAAGGCAAGTGGTAGATTTGTCAAATATTTGGTTCAGTCATCCCTCATTATATACCTGCGTTAAATATCACATATTACTCAATGTATACAATTAGGATTTTTCAGTTAAGAACAATATTAATTTTGGTGCTGGGTAATGGTGGTGTGCGCCTGTAATCCCAACCACTTGGGAGGCTGAGGCAGGAGGATCAAAAATTGGAGGTCAGCCTGCCTGGGCAATTTAGCAAGAACCTGTCTCAAAAAAATAAAAAGTACTGGGGATGGAGCTCATCGGCAGAGCACTTGACTAGCATGTATGAAGCCCCGAGTTAATCACTAGAATTGCAAAATGATAATAAGACTAATTTTGGAATGGGAATGGGGCTCAGGGGTAGAGCACTTGCCTAGTGTTCATGAGGCCCGGGGTTTGATCTCAAACTGAAAAAATATATATTCATTTTTAAAGAACTTCACAAAAGAAAGAATTCTGGGGCAGAATGCTACATGAGTGTATGTTCGCTGGTTTATTAGGACTCTTAGAACAGGGAATCCCCCCTCAAATCATAAGCTTTGCCCATGAGACTTTGGAACTTGGATATGTGCGAATTTGTTGCTCTGACTTCTCTTTTGTTTTGTCTTTTCACTTACAAAGATTTTTTCCAGGGTCCTTTCCAATTCTACCCATTCCTAAATCACTTTATTGAGATTAGCTGTGGTGTAAATCTAGCAGGAGGAGATGATTCACTTGTTTTTCATCCAAAGGTCAAAAGCTGGAAATTAAATCCCCATAAAGGGGATTTATTGGCCTGCTGTGGTCAGTATGCAATGAAGATCATTTTGCGTAAGTAATGTGCGCCTGGGTGGACCCGCACGTGGCACTGACCACCTCACTGCACAGGTCCTTTGCCCCAGTTTTTCATTTAAGGCTATGGGTTTAGAGAGGTATTGAAGTCAGGCAATGGAGTGTAGTTGTGTAAAGTCAGGCTTTGATATTGTTTTAAAATTTCAAAATGCAGCGACAGATTTTTGGGCACGGGAATCCCACCTGTCATTGCCGTGGTGGGCAGGGACTGCTGCTCGATGCTCAAAGACAACTCCAAACAGTGAATCTTGAAGGGAATCTACGTTGCTGTTAGCTGAGCTCAGGTTAGGGCATATTGGAGGGAGGAGAGTTTCTCCGCCTTCTTTTTGGCCCACGGTGCAGGTGGTTTGTCCCTGTCTCAGCAGCCACCTCTTGGACTCTACTATCAGGGAAATGCTTCATCTTCATTTTGTCCCCATTTACCCCAAAGATCAATTGACAGAAATAGGAAAGTCTCCACATTCACCCCTTTCAAAACGATCCCTCTTTAAAATACAGAACATCCAGTCCTGCCACTTAGCCTAAGGATGTTGGGACACACACAAAACAGCCAGCAAGTAACTCTTCACGTGGAACTTTCTGGGAGCCTGATGCTCACCCACATTTCCAAAAGACAGAAGTCACTCTCCATCTGATGGGGGAAAGGCTATTTAACAGGTACTTCAAAATATGTGAAGTCCAGCAAGTTTAATTAAAATGAGTTAAAAACAGGAGAGATGAAAAAGAAGAACTGACAGGCTTTCACTGAAGGGAGCTTGCATTTTAAAATGCAGAGGGCCACCCTCCTTCCAGCCAAGAATAAATTGGAAACTATTTTAATTGACACGGATACTGCAATTCAACTGTTACTAGAAAGACAGATTAGTTGATTGATTTGCATTTTAATAAAACTAATACTTTACATTTTGGTAGCTAATGCTGATTTTTAAATGAGTTGAGAGCAGTTATCAAGAGTTTCAATCCTGAGCCCTTTTTCAGTGTTGACTGAAGCATTCCTCTCTTTTGTGTGGAGTTTGCTGATTTTATTTTTGCCCAGCTGACTGCTCTACACACCCTGCTCAAACCACAGGCCTCCGAGATCTACAGGGATAGGAGCTACCCTCAGCCGAGCCGGGGACCCAGCTGGAGGATGCACCCTGCACACAGACGACGCAGAAAGGCTGGCTTCTTGTCTTACTTTATTTTTACCTTAAAAATCACAGACAGGTGGAAAAAAACAAAAATAATCCCACCACCCTGAAGCGACCACTTGTTATTCTCCTTTTAGTGCTTCGCCATCCTCTGCCAGGTATAGGCACGATCAGAGCAGAGTGTCCTGGTGAGTCCCATGGGGAGAAGACGGGGAGCAGTTAGGTAGAGGCTGCGGGGCTCGTTGATGGTTATGGGTGGTTTTGCAGGCTGGGATTGAACCCAGGGCCTTGCATGCTGGCACGCACTCCCCCCACCACTGTAACTCCCAGCCCCTAAATTTGGTTTTCACTTTTGGCTTATTTGAAAGATTTGAACTACCCTTTTAGAAACAATAAAAACAGAATAACACATGGCTGGGGCTCCGTGTTTAGCATGCAAAAGGCCCTGGGGTCAGTCCCAGCACTGCGAAAACTAAGAAATCATAAAAACAAAATACCCTTGCAGCCATGCCTGCCCCTCCCACTCCCGTCACACGCATGGCACATGGGTGCTGCCAATGGACATGGCACTCTGCGGTTTAATATCAGTAGCACAGTGAAAGACAAACCACAAGGCAGACATACCAGATACATTGTGTCCAGACACCATATTGCAATTGCTAATAATTCTATTCAGAGGACATATCACCAATATTTAACCAAATCCCCCTGTTGCTGAACATTTGAATTATTTTCAGATTTTTGCTGTTATCATTAATGCTACAGGGGAACATTTGTGCATTAAAGCTTATTTATTGCATTTCTTGAAACTTGGTGGGTGTGTACATACATACACCACTGGGGATTGAACCCAGGGGTGCTCTACCATGAGCTATGTTTCCAGCCCTTTTTATTTTGAGATGGGACCTTGCTAAGTTGCTGAGGCTGGCCTTAAACTTGGGATACCTTGCCTCAACCTCCCAAGTAGCTGGGATTATAGGTGTGCACTGTAATATTTTTAGTTGTGGGCTGGGATTGTAGCTCAGCAGAAGAGCGCTTTCCTAGCAAATGTGGGGCCCTGGGTTCGATCCTTGGCACCACATAAAAATAAATAAAATATTGTGTCCAACTACAACTAAAAATTTTTTTAAATAAAAATAAATGTTTTTAGTTGTACATGGACGTAATATCTTTATTTCTTTATTTTCATGTAGTGCTGGGGTCGAACCCAGTGCTCCACACGTGCTAGGCAAGCGCTCCACCACAGAGCTACAGCCCCTGCCCGAGTCTCAATATTCCTAAGGCCCATATCTGGGTTCTCCTCTGCATTTGCCTGGGCAGGCGGCTCCGCAACCAAGGTTGTCAGGAAGCAGAGAGGAGACAGGTCTGGGTTTTGATCCAAGGGTTTATGTCTTGCTCCCCAGGGAACCCTTCAAGTCAGCATCCTCCTGTGGGAGGATTAAAGAGCTGCCTGTGCTGAGCTTTGAGATGCTCCACTGAGAGACGGTGGATAAATGGAAAGTGACACCATCATCCCCGGCCCCCGGCCCCCAGACTTCCGGCTGCTAGATCGCCTATAATTTGCTTGCCTTTCCATTCTCTGGTTTTAACACCTCCGTCCTAGGGATTCCCAGGCAGGTTTCCCTCATCTCGGAGGACTTAAGAGTTCCTTTGGGCGGTTCTGTGCTTTGCATTTGGTATATAGACATTTCTGTCAAGGACACTATCCGGGATCCATTATTGAACATCATTTGGAAGGCCTACGTGTCAATAGAGGTCCCTGAGAAAGCGAGTAGCCACCGGCCTAGCAGATTGTCATCCCCAGTTTAGGAAAACGGCTTCCCTCCCAGGAGGACACAGGGGGGTCCTGTAGGATGCTGGAACGGGGCAGGAGCGTGTGGTGAGACCCCCAAAGTAAGGAAGCAAAAGCAAAAGTAGACAAATGGATTAAACTGAAAAGCTTCTGCACAGCAAAGGAAACTACAGGGTGAAGAGACAATGTGGAGGGGTTGGTTTGGTTAGTTTTGAGATGGGGTTTCACCATGGTCTTAACTCCTGGGCCCAAGTGATCTCCTTCCTCCCAAGTAACTGGGACTGGGGGAACAAACCAACACATGCCACCAGGGCTCAATATCTAGAATACATAAGACACTTAATAGCAATAATTATGATCCGATTGAAAAATGGGCAATAGGCTGGTGTGTAGCTCTGCGGTAGAGCAAGGGCTTAGCGTGTCTGAGGCCCTGGGTTCAATCCACAACACACACATGCAAAATGAAGGCAGTAGACCTCAGCAGGCATTTCTCAAGCAAGAACATGCAGATGGCCAACAGTCATATGAAAAAGGCTCAACTCATCAGGGAAGTGCAAACCAAAACCGCCATGAGATGCCACCTCCTCCAGGTAGATCTGTTAGAAAGAGGTGACAGTGTGGTGGGGATGTGGAGAAAGGGAGCCCTGGCCTCTGGCTGGGGAGAATGAAATTACGATAGCCACTGTAGAAGAGTATGGAGCTTCCTTTAAAAATGGAAAATAAAACCCCCATATGGTATATATCTAAAGGAGGGGAAAGCAGCATCCAGGGGGCCAGCTGCCCTCCGGGTTCCTTGCCGTTCTACTCAGCCAACTGTGGAGTCAACGTAAGTGCCCATCAACAGAAGAGTGGTGGACAACGTGTTCAAGTCCAGTGGAACACTATTCAGTCATAAAAAGGACAAAACCCTGTCACTTGTGACAACATGGATGAAGCTGAAGGCCATTGTGTTAAGTAAAATTAGCCAGACACAGAAACACAAGGACCACGTGACCTCTCTCACGGAATCTGTAAAAGCGGACCCCATGGAAGCTGGGGACAGAAGCTGGCTGAAGAGGCTGGAAGGGCCGGGGAAGGAGGGACAGAGAGAGGTTCCAGCAACTGATGCCAAGTCACAGGAGCAAGAAATTCCCGTGTGCTCTTGCTTTAGAGGGTCACTAGTGATAACGGGAGGGCACTGTGGATGGCAAAATGCCACAAGGATTTTGAATGTTTTCACCACAAAGAAAGAAATGAGGCACGTTTGAGAAGAGAGTTGTTCCCCCCCTGATTTGAAAGTTCCACCCCCGTGAACAGAATCACCTCATGAGATGCACCTCCTACAGGATACCCCGCGGGTGTGGACAAATCTTATGTGTCAATGGAGAGAAAGGTACAAAAAGAAGTTCCTTTTCGAGGTCGAGGCTCCCGGGTCACACGCCCGCTGGCCCCTCCCCAGACGCTGCTGTCCTTCCTGAGACCATTTCACCCAGAGGAAGCTGAGTGGGGCTCGGGATTAAGCCGAATGTGACACTCCTTATGGACCTTGGTTCTGTTCCCCAGGACGGAGCAGTCACTCTGTATGTGGAGCGTTGATGCCAAGATCCGTGTCACCCCTGGGCCGGGCTCAGCCTGGGAGACTGGTCCAAACCTCATCCCAAACCATGAGCCTCCTTCCCCGCGTCTCCGTTGGTGCTTCTGCTGTCGCACGCCCGGGGTGGTGGTGGGGGGGTGCTGCTGGAATTCAATGGAGCTGGTCCCCGTGAGCCGGGACGTTTGTTTCTAAACTTCTCTCCTCCTTCTCTGCCTCGTCTTACTTCCTCTTTCTCCATAACATTCCAAAAATAATTGCCACTGATCTGGCGAGTCCATTAACTCATTGTCCCCTCGGCGCGGGTCCAGGCCGCGGCACGTGCGCACAGGTCAACGTGTCCGGCGGCTCCTGGCTCCCGCCCGCCGCCGCCGCCGCGGCCCTGATCTGGCCCCTGCTCCCCGGTGTCTGTGGATTTCCTTTACCGCACCTTCCTCCCGGGTGCGTGGGGCTTCCCAGCAGGTCACTGCCTCAGCAGCATTTATATTCCTGAGAAGTTGGCTGGGTTTATTCCCCTGGTTCGGGGTCCTCGGAGTTCATTTGCTGAGGTCAAGGACACTGAATTCTCAGGAAAGAAAATTTAAAAGAATGTGGGAGGAAAACAAGAAAGCCCATCCCAATCACTGATAGGATAGGAGAATGTAAGGTCCCCAGCAGACAATGGGACAGTGACACAGAAAACTGCCTGCCCTTCCCAGCCTGCCGCCTTCCACCCTCTTTATGATGGGAGTGTCACTCCCTGCTCCCCCCCACCTCCCCGCAGGCCTGCAGCAGAGCCCTCAGCTGCTTCTCTTTGCCATTTGCCTTTTCCCAAGTTAGGTAGGTGCCCTGTTTATCCAGGGCCAGGTTCTGCTAGTCTTGGACAGGCCTCGAGACATCTGGGTAGAGGACAGATGTGAATGAAAGGCGGAGAAGTGGAGAGAATAAAACCTGCTAGGGTGTCACCTCAGGGTCCTCCTTAGGAATGTGAGCTAACCCAGTTTGGGGGTTATCCCTCCTCAACAGCTGTTTCTAGGCAAAGGCAACTTCTGAGACTTGAGTTTAGCCCAGGTGTGAACTATTTGCCTCTTACCCCTACTACTTGACAGGCGCAGGCTGAGGCAGGTGACCCAGTCTCTAGGATGGCAGCTGCTGCCCTTCTCCTCTGCAGGTTCCGCATACTCTAACCTGGGTCTTGCCAAAGCCACTGCAACGCTGGAGTTGCCCCCGTCAGTCCTGCTGCTACTCCCGGGGATTGTGTGATTTTGTTGCTGTTCTTGTTTCGCAGGGCTGGGGACTGAGCCCAGGACACCATGCATGCAAGGCAAGTCCTCTACTACTGAGCTACAGTTCCTATTTTTATTTTGGGTCTTTCTGTGTTGCTAAGGCTGACCTTGAACTTGACAAGATCCTTCTGCCTCAGCCTCCAGAGTCATTGGGATTACAGGAGGGAGCCCCGGTGCCTGGCTCTGGAAGCCCAGTTCTGAACCTGTTTTCAGATGTGGCATAACCTTCGCAAGGTTCTGGTTCCCCAAGGCAAGAGCTCTGCCTGGCAGGACAGCAGCAGCCCTGGTGCTCTGGGCACCCCTCCTGGGCTTTCAGCTCTGGCTCTGAGAGACCAGCCTCCAGGAATGCCAGATGCATTAGCATGCCGCTGTCCCTGGTACCCAGCATGAAGCAATTAGCCTGCTGCTCTGTAGTTTCCGTCTTTCCATGAAGAGTGCAGCTCTAAGTCTTGGTTCCTTTGCCCGTGTGGCCAGTCACCTTCCTTTGTCCTGGGGGAGACCAGGGAAGGCCAGGAGGCACTTCTAACATGAGGGGCATGAAGGCATCCAGACCAGAGCTCTCCTAGGGAACTTTCCAGGATGCTGGGATTGTGATCCTGTCGTTCTGGGCTACCCCATTCGGCAGTCAGTAGCCAGGTGGGGCTTTCAGGCCCTTGCAGTGGCTAGTAGCTACAGTGCTGGATAGTTTAGCTCCATCTGGCTACTGCCCAACCTTCTGCAAGGCAGAGTGAACGTCACAGTCAAACACAGGGTAAACGGTCAACAGATGGGGGAGTGGGACTCCAGCTGCCCCTGGGCTGCAGGTCCCTGCTGTTGCGCTCCTGTGCTGTCCCAGCAGGCTCTGCTTTTGACCGAGATGGACCTGCATGTAGCTTGTCCCCACCGGCTTCTCAGCCCTAAGGCCTGGACTAAGTGAAGGAGCCCTGACCTTCTCCTGAGGGATTAGGCTGGGAACTGACTCCCTGGTGGCGTGAAATTGTTTTCCAGTTTGACTCTTGTGTCCTTTAAAGTTGTAGCTCTGCACTTGGTTTGAAGAGCTAAATGTAAGGCTAATAGGGAACACTTTAAATGTGATAACTCCAAGTTCATATTGTTTGAAGAGATAAGCAGAAAGGGGCAGGTGCTTTTGAATCCACTTATCAGTGTGTTAGCAGTCTCCTCGCCCGGCCCCCCACCCAGGTGCTGTGATGTTCCCTGAGGATCTTGGAATTGGAGGCTCCCAGGCTGTGGGCCACACTTTCATCTGCTCATCTTGCTAAGGAGGTCAGGGCTTTGTTCCCTGCGGGAGCACAAGGAGGAAAGGGGACGCCCGCCGGGCTGGGCAGGGGGGCTGGTCTGGGGGGCAAGTCCCCCATGTTTGGAGGCCTCAATCCTTTGGAGTGCTGTGGAGAGTTTATGTTTTAAGGTCACATCCCAATCTTCAAGGAGGAGGGTGAGGGGACGAATGGGAGCCCTAGTTCTCGGTTATATAATTAAACCAAGATTTTCCTTCCTGGAGGAACAAAAAGAGGCCAAGGACGGCCTAATTGAAGCCTCAGGATTGCTTCTCTGCGTGGCCTGAGCAAGTGGGCCAGCTCCAGCCCCCAGGAGCCAGAGGCCTCTGAGGGCCGCAGGCTGGAGGGTCTGTCTGGCAGGGAGCCTTTGGGTTCCTGTCTTGAGGGCAAACTCTTGTTCTCTGGTCCAAAGTCAGGCCCAGACGTGGCCTCGTCTCTGTCACTGCCCACTCCTGTGGTCCTCACAGTTCTGTCTCCTCCAAGAAAACAGCAGTGCCTGCAGCTCACATGGGCTGCTCTCAAGTGCCGCTAAAAGTGTACGTCTCTTTATTTACAAGGATGTGAGCCAGGCTGCCTCTTCTGAAGTTGTTCATTACAAATAAGTGATGTTAAAACAGTGATGCTTTATTAATTGCGGATATGGCTGCTAATTAGAACCCAGGCGCGCGTTCTTTATACCTGTTTGTACACTTGCTCCCGAGCAAAGGGCTTCTC
Source organism: Marmota monax (assembly GCF_021218885.2). Lineage (NCBI taxonomy): Eukaryota > Metazoa > Chordata > Mammalia > Rodentia > Sciuridae > Marmota > Marmota monax. The sequence continues at coordinate 673,488 of NW_026694658.1, read as the reverse complement.
ATCTCTCCTTGCCTCCTCCCCAACCCCAGAAGAGAATTTCAACTTTAAGACAAACAACTTCATTTACAAGTGTGTCTCTAATTAGCTGCAGAATTAGGAAAGCTGAGTTTTCCCCCATAGATCGGCTAAACCCTCGAGGGAGACTGGTGGAATAGAGAGAATCGCATTTCCAATTATTTTGTTGAATTGCTAATTTAGTTATTGTGCCTGGTGTAATTGTGATGGGTATTGGGTGTGCAATTCAATTTGTTTTAAATATTTGTGGGAAGGCTGATCAGTAATGGAGCTGACCTATTTTATGGCCCAAATTGAGAAAAAAAGACTAAAACACAACAGCCATAAAGATATAGTTTGTTTCCATTTTTATTTTGATCTCTCTCATCCCTCTTAAGACCATTGATGCAACAAAAGGATTAAATTAAAAGATGACAGCCCTTTGATCTTCTCCCTTTGAAAGCTTCTCGGTCCTTGGTAGTTTAATATGCAGATGTGTTAGGGTAGGGTTTCCATGCATTGCTGGGGGTAAGTTTCCGCCTCCCAAAATTGCATTTCTGGGTGCGCCTAGGAGTGACCTGGGGTGCTGGACTTGGCAGCAGTTCGTCAAGCAACAGGGGCAGCCTCTGCGGCACAGGGTGCACAGTCCTAGCAGCCACAGAGGATGGCGGAGCCCAGGACCTGTGTGAAGAGGCATTGTTCCTCCAAGTGACTCCTCACACAGGGGTGGGTGACCAGCACCCCCGCTCAGGGGGTTTCTGTACAAATGTCTGTTCCTTGTTGGGTTGAGCTTGCAAAGTTGTGACTAGGGTTAGGCATGAGGGTCCCTCCCTGCCAGCTACTCCAGCTACTCCAGCTGGAAGCTGAGCAGGAATTTCCCTCTTCAGCCAGTGTCTGCCTGGAGGGAGGATTCAGTTGACATTCCTACTATGGGTCTGGGCTTGGGGCAGGTCTGTGGCTTCCAGGAAGAGCAAGGGACAGGGCTCCACTGGAACTTGAGGTCATAGAAGTAGAGTACTCAGTTATTGTGAAACATGTGCAAGTGCCAGGAGTCGTCATGGTCAAGGTTGCTTGCAGGTGTCCTGAGCCCTTCAATTTCAGTGCATGCCTGGGCCCTGCCCAGCCTCTCAGACACGCCCAGGCTGGGTTGGGCTGGATCAGAGGGTGGCAGAGCAGATTTTAAGGAAAAGGTAATAATAAAAATGGATCAGCAGAGCAGCTGTTGTCCTGAATTTGATCCTAAGAGGATTCCTTTTGTAACTCGATTAGCTTACAAAGGTGCCAGGGTCAATTTCTGTGCTTGACTGCTGAGTGGAAATGTAAGCTTCATTATTCTCAGGTAAGCAGTCAGCTGGGCCTGCAGGAGGCTCTTCAGACAGCTTCTTCTCCTTTAGCCAGCTTTTCAAGACAACTGGGAGGGAGCATTTGAGGGACACACTCCTAGTGCGGAGGAGAAGGCCCTGGAGAGGAGCTGGGTGTGGAAGGAAGAGGCGGAGCTGGTGGATGGGGCACTGCAGGGCGTTGGCCTTGGTAGGTCGTGGTCCTGCCCCTTGCACTTACTTTTGACAGCTTCAGCTTCGTTACTGAGGTATAATTTACATACCATAAAATTCACCACCATAAACACACAGTTTGGCGCTTTTCAGCACATTTGTGGAGTGGTGCTGCCAGCAGGGTGCTGCACCTGTAGGACAGTCCGTCACCTGGAGTTCGTCCGCTGGTTTGCAGTAAATCCCACTTCTGGGCCTGGGTTGTAACTTACCTGCTTCCTGTACTTGTAGATTTGCTCTTTTTCTTTTTTTTTTTTAAATAACTTTATTTTGTTTATTATTATTTTATTATTTTTTTTTTAATGTGGTGCTGGGGATCGAACCCAGTGCTTCACACATAGGAGGCAAGTGTTCTACCATTGAGCCACAACCCCAGCCCTAGATTTGCTTTTTCTCAATGTTTCTTATAAAAATCGTACAATATGTCGTCTTTCTGCCTGGCTTTAGTTTCAGATGAGGCTCGTCTGTGTTCCAGCATGTTTCTGGTAGTTGGGTCCCTTTTATTGCAGATGAGTCTCCCATCGAGTGGGTGATGCCCTGATGCGTTCCTCACAGATGGACAAGTATTTGGATTTCTTCCGAATTGTGGCCATGATATATAAAGCTGATAGAGTCTTCGTGAAACATGTTTGCGATTCTCTTGGATACATACATTGTCATGGAACTGCTAGATCTGTTCATTAATGGCATTTAACTTTCTAAGAAATTGTGGAATGTAGCTGGGACCAGTGACTCACACCTGTAATTCCAGCAGCTCAGGAGGCTGAATAGGAGGATGGCAAGTTTGAGGCCAGCCTCGACAACTTGGTGAAGTCCTATACAACTTAGTGAGATCCTGTCTCAAAAAGGGCTGGGGATGTGGCTTAATAAGTAAGCCTGGGTTCAATTCCTTGTACAAAAAAAAGAAAAAAGAAAAAAAAGAAAGAAAGAAATTGCCAAACGTGCCACTGGCAATTGAGGTTCCAGTTTCTCCACATCCCTCCTAATACTTCTTGTCGTCTGTCTTCTGATGATAGCCATCCAGGTGGGGAATCTCATTGTGCCTTCAATTCCCATTTCCCCGATGACTAATGATGCTGAACATCTGCATCGTGTTGGATTTCCAGACGCTTTTTATGCTACTGTTGAGATGATCATGTGGGTTTTATCCCTTACTCTATTAATATGGTGTATTCCATTAATTGATTTGGGATGTTAAACTAACTTTGTACTCCGGGGACAAATCCCTGTGGCTATGGTGTAATCTTATTTTTTTTTTTATGTTGCTGGATTCCATTTGCTAATATTTGCTAAGGATTTTTGCATCTATGTTCATGAGAGATTCTGGTCCGTAGTTCTGTGATGTCTGTGATGTCTTTGTCTTTTGTGTCAGGATAACACCGGCCTCATAGAATGGAACGAGTGTTCCCTCCCTGTCTCCTGAGTTGTGATGAATGGTATTTCTTCTTTCAGTATTTGACAGGGTGGTCACCAGTGAAGCTTTCTGGGACCCGCCTTTTCTTCATGGGAAGATTTTTAATGCTTAATTTAACTTATTTAATGGTTTGGGTCTATATTTAACAGTTTGGGTCTATTCAGATTTTGTTTCTTCTCGAGTCGGTTTTGGTAAATTTGTGTCTTTCTAGAAACTTCTTCTATCTAAATTGTCTAATCTGGTAGTATAAGGTGGTTCCTCATAATCTTTATCAGGTTGTTCCTTTATAATCCTTTTGAGTAGGATCACTAGTGTTTTCTTTTTCATTCCTGACTTTGGGAATTTGGGTCTTCTCCCTTTTCTTCTTGTTTGTTGACTTTGTTGATCTTTTTTAAAGAGCTAACTTTTGGTTTTATCAACATTTCTCTAATGTTTACCGTTTTCTCTTTCATTAGTTTCCACTCTAATCTTTGTATTTTCCTTCCTTCTGCTTGCTTTGGGTTGTTTGTTCTTTTTGTATCTTAGGGTAGAAATTTAAATTACTGATCCAGGTCCAGGCCAGTTATTATTGAACCTAGTTCTCCTTTCTGTTGTCAATTTTTGCTTTGTGTATTTTGGGGATCTGTTGTTGGATATGTGTACATTTATAATTGATATAGCTTTTATCATTATAAATGTTCCTCTTTGTCTCTAGTGATATTTAATATTTTTCCAATTATCAATATAGCTACTCCAACTTTTTTGGTTACAGTTTGCATAGTATATGGTTTTCTGTACTTTTATTTTTATTTTTGTGTCTGTTTTTTTTTTTCTTGCACTTTATCTTTTAACCCATTTGTGTCTTTGAATCTAAAGTGTGTTTCTTGTAGACAGAATATGGTTGGATTTTCTTTTTTTCATATAGTCTGACAGTCTCTGCCTATTCATTGGAATTAGTCATTTCAAATTTAACAAATGTATTTTCATTTGTTTGGTGCTGGGGATTGAACCCCAGGGTACTCTGTCACTGAGGTATATCCCCAGCCCTAGTTTTTAATTTTGAGATAGGATCTCACTAAATTGCTGAGGCTGGGCTTGAACTTGGGATCCTCCTGCCTCGGCCTCCTGATCACTGGGATTACAGGTATGCCTGGCTTGGCTCTTACTTTTTAATGGGTCTTCTTGCTTTTCCTCTTCATGTGCTCAGGGGTTCACAATTTGTGCGGGTTGAGAGCTCAGCAAAACCCTCTGTGGCTGTCTCACTTCTCATTTCTGCTAACTTTCTGGATAGGCTGCTGATTTGTTGCTTAAGCTAGCCACGATCACCACAGCAGGCTGGCTGGGCCTCCCTGGGTGTTTGCCACTGATCTACTAGTTACTCCTAAGCACTGGGCATGGGATGTTGCTATCGATTCAGTTTCATCCGCGATCCCAGATTATAATCTTTTTTAGAGCTAGAAGAGAGTTTCAGAGTCTTCTCCTTTTGCCCTCGGTAACCTCCCAGGGAAAGCAGGATTCCAGAAAGCCCTTGAGTTCCTCAGGTCCCCAGCGGGACAGGCTTGGAGGGCAGCCTTCTCAGCTGGCTGTTGCCCCCCAGTGGCACTTGTGTTTAGTGACCTTGTAAACTCAAGGCCTAGACAAGGCCTAGACCCTGCCCTCACCACGGGAAGGTTCTCTGACAACGCCCTGTGACAAATGTACACCGGGGTGAGAACAGGTCCCCAATAAGGAAGGACAAAGCATGCAGAGAACTGCGATGGATTGAGGACTTGCTGGTTACACCTGGCACTTGATTCATGCCAACTAATGTGATTTTTCAAAAAGCCCCACAGTGGTTTCTTAATTATCCACATTTCACAGAGGAGGAGTCAGGAACTTCCCCCAGGACAAGAGAGACCAGAGTGAGGGGCAGGAGAGCCCAGCTCAGACTTGCTCTGAGGTCTGCCCTTTGAAGTGGCTGTTAAAGGGCCTGTTAGGATGGGCAAGTTGCACTTGGTTCCTCCTGACTCGAGGCCTGGACTTCTATGATGGCTTCCATCTCTCCTCACCCGCAGTCCTTACTGCTTACTTTAGAACAGTTATTGAATCAGGATGTTTGGGACTCATTCAGTCCCCTCTGAGCTGTGGTCTGTCTGTCCCATCTCCTTATAGTTCCTAGTGGGCTGAGCCCACTGTGTTCCCAAGTCCTCAGGGGCAGAGGCTCCACTGTCTAACCCCAGGGAGTCCTTATTTGGAGCTGTCCTATAGCCATTCTTATTAGCTGCCCCCTGGAGCTGTTTCTGGCCATCACAAGGAGCCAGTCACTTCTGGAGTTAGTGACATGAAGACAGCAGCATGGTGAGCTCTTGTCACCTGACTGACAGGGTTTCTGGAGTATTGAAAATAGTTGATAATCACCCTCCATTATTTCTATGCTTCCTGTGGGTGGCCAGGACCTACTGTTCTGGGTGACTGCCCCAACTTTGGGACAATACACATCTAAGAGAGCTGAGCTTGGACCCAGGCTTCTTAGCACCCAATGTGGATGGTGCTCTTTTTCTGTAATCAGGCTGCAACCTACACCTCAGTACACTGCCTCCCCCATCCATGCCCACAGATCATGAGAGGTCTCTCGCTCTGCGGGACAAACCCCTCTCCTTGACTGGCATTTAAGGATCTTCATGGGATCACTGATGCTGATGAGTCTATCACTCCCCCAAATGGCTGCTCTGCTCCCATTCAATACCCCAGGGGCCCTTGACTCCCTACAGATGCCAGCTCCCCAGCCTGGAGCCTCCTGGCTGCCACTTCTGACAACTCCAGCCCTCAGCTCTCTGTGCCACTCAGTGGGCCTCAGTGCTTCCTGCTTCCTGTGGGGCAGCATTGGCCCTCTGATGCCAGGTCACGAGAAGCCAGCTGCTGGGCTTCCCTCCCAGCTCAGCGCCTCTCAGCCTCACAGAGCCCTCCCTGGATGGCCACTAGCCATTTGCATTCATCACAGTGCTCTTGCTTTCTGGTTAGGGAACTAGTGTTGGTCTAGGACTGGATCCCTGAACCCTCGGGCTTTCCTTTATTACACCAAAGGAGTGCCAATGGGAATTTTAATTTCCTTATATTAAAAACTGGAGAAGCTGGGCACAGTGGTGCATGTCTGTAATTCCATCAGCTCAGGAGGCTGAGGCAGGAGGATTGAGAGTTCAAAGCCAGCCTCAGCAAAGCGAGGTACTAAGCAACTTGGTGAGACCCTGTCTTTAAATAAAATACAAAAAAGGGCTGGGGATGTGGCTCAGGGGTTAAGTGCCCCTGGGTTCAATCCTAGTACAAAACAAAAACAAAATGAAGCAAAAACTGGTGCAGTGTCACTTCCTAGCAGAAGAAAGCACTATCCCTGTCGGTCAAACAAGTTCCTAAGAGCCCAGGCCTGTGGTATGGTCTGGTTGTCGCTTGGCTGGGGGAGGAGGCCGAGGCCTCTCTGCTGGCCAGGACTCCTGCCCTGTATACTGAGTGCAGCAGCTGGAGGCAGAGAAACAGTGTCCCCGTGTCTGCCTTTTAAAGAATAGCTGACTTTACAGTGATTCAACCTGATACTTTCGAAACTTTAACAGCTCATTTCATCTTGGAAGAAGCCATTCTCTGCTTTGTTACACATTCCAAAGACAGAGACACACACAGAGACAAACGGGGCACTGAGTTTAATAATCAGCCAGGGCTAGTGATCCCCCCAGCTTTCTTGTGGCCTGTACCTTTCTTTGCAAATGTTCAGGGATTGATGCTCATTCCTGCCTCAACTATACGGACTCACAGCATTTACAAAGGGAACCGAGACCGAAGGCCGAAGGCACAGTTGAGTGTCCTGCCCTCAGTGCCCCAAGTGCCTAGACTCCAAAATCCAATAAGTTCTCCAGTACTAAGAAAACTTAAAACCTCTCCTTCCGAGTCTCTAACAAGGGCCAAGAAGCCCAGACTTTAAAACAGACTGTTTCAAAAGACCCAACTTCCTGCCTGTTAGGACGGGACTTCCATGGACTGGGCTCCAGGCCCAAAGGCTCTTGGGCTGCGGTGGGCTCTGGAGCTGTTATCCTCACTGCACAGGCCAAGCGCCTTCTTCCCTGCCCTCAGCTGATTCTCTTTTTGGGGGCCCCCCACCGAGGCCCCCGTCCATCTCTCAGCAGGCAGGGTTTTCTATGGAAACTAAAGAGCTGCTTCTCGGCTGGGCACGGGCATTGGCGGCCTGGCGGATTCTACCTTCATTCAGGCAGAGACAGGTGGCAAGGCCAGCCCTTTGTGGCCTCCCCTGTTCATCCTTGTGTAAGGTTGGAGACAAAGGGTGTTGGGTGTCGTACCCCACCACTGAGTCCCTGTTACAGCCCTGCTGGAGGTGGAACAGATGGGTGGCTGGGCGTGGATTGAAATGACAAACTGTGGCTCTTCTACAAATGTTGAAGGTTTATTTCAACAAAATGTGAAAAGAGTTCATTTGACTGAAGGCTCCTCACGTGGCGGCGGTGTGTCCACCGACTCCTCGCCAAGAGGGGAGCAGGCTGCATTGTGAACAGAGAAAGGTAACACGGCAAGCTCGGTTCCAGCGAGTCCTGGTCACTATGTCATTTTTTCTGGGAACATCCGACTGCTCACTTCTGCGGCTCTTTCTGACTCTCCAAATGGACAATCCCTGTCCCGGGGAAGGGGGAGTAGGCACTACAGGGTTCTGGAGAGGAACCTTGTTCATTTAAATGTGTCATAATTGGGTGGGACAAGGGGAGCTCAATGAGCACAACCCATGCCCACCCCGCACAGGACAGGCATCCAGAGGAGGAAATGATTTTCTCTCACCTGTGGGCATGTGGGATTTGACTTATTACAGAAAAGTGCAGAGGGATAATCTGGTCAGAGACGAATCCAGTTCTTACTTACCAGTGAGCAAATAACTAGCAAAAGTGCAAGCTTCTTCCTGGACTGGGAATTATCCTCCATTTTTTCCCTGCCCTTCTTGGAAAGTACCAAACACCTATACCTTCAGCCAGGCAGCCTGAGGCCCCGACTCTTAGAGGGGGCCCGCTGCTATCCAGCCCTGTAGTGTTCCTCAGCAATCTAGAACTGCTACGTTCCGCCGCTCTCTCTGTACAAGGAGAAGAGGGGGAGGCGGAACCCTTTCTTGTGTGTGAATTACAGGGTTAAGGCTCAAAACTGTAGCTTGTTCAGAAGTATTCATACCCCTGCTTCTACTGCATCTTAGTGATTTCCTCCTTGGTCGTCAGTGACAAATGCAATTAGCTGAGCTGTAGGAACTGATGCCACCCCAGCCCTGATCACCTGCCACTCTTGCTTTAGGAAAACCAATGGGGGAATCAGTAAGCTCTTTTCTTGGATAAACTGGTTGTTGAAAATATGTTCTCTCCACCACTCCTGTGAAGGCCCCCGCTGCTGGCCAGGGAAGGACCAGAAAGCATGGGGGACAGCAGCACCATGACTGAGTTGTGAGGGATCTTAAGGTCATGTGGAATCCGAAATCCCTGGAAGCCTTCAAACACCAGGAAGGCCGGTGCCTGGTGCTGGGAGCACAGCTGCCCCCGGGTCCTCCCAGCATCTGTGGGAAGGCCTGCTGCTGTGTACATTCAGGGAAGGAGACGAGGCCCAGGGAGGACAGAAATGTCAGCTGCTAGGAGAGATGCCCCAGAAATAGGGATGAGCCATGCTACAGGCACTGACGGTTAGCTTCTTGCAACTGTCAAAGCTCCAGGCTTAACAGTGACAACCTTCTAGGTCCTAAGGAGAGCGACGTCTCCCTTCATGGCTATTCTTTCTGCAGCATGAGTGTGCATCAGGGGCAGAGGCTGGGCTTTTCACACCCTGACCTCACGGCTCCTAGGTACATGAGCTAGGTGAGAGGTGGCAGGTCAGCCACCGTCCATGTGTACTAAGAGAAGTTAATTTAGGGGCCTCAATCTTAGGTTAAGAATCACTACCTGGTCTATTTTATTTTGCTCTTGGGTCATGGTTTCCCCTCATCTTTGAGTTCTGATTGAGCTTGCAGCAATTTCATGCTCTGGCCTTTCTCCATAAGCAGAAATCTTGGTGTAGTTAAATGGGGGCGGGTTCCTCTCCAGTGCCTACTGTGTGCTGGGCAGAATGTGGGGTGATAAACGATGGACTTGAGGTTTCCTTCTCTCCTGGGCCCCAGCCCTCCTCTGCTGCCTGTGGCTGAGGCTCATGAGGCCGGGGGACTGCTAACTGCCTGGAAACTCCTCACACATCCCTGTGCCGGGGTCAAGGGGCTGTCGGGGCAGTGTAGTGAGAGCTCATGGTACCTGCTGTACCCTTCATTGCCTTCTGAGTCCTGTGCAGGGAGAGAGGACTGTTGACACAGCTGGGGTAATAAATACTGAACGGCGGGGTGGTTGTGACTGGGCTTTGTGATCCTATATCCCAGATGTCATGCATAACCTGAAACATTCAAGGGAAAGCAAAATGCCACTCTGTCTCCAGTGCTGGGTCTCCTGTGCCTTCTCATTACAGTGGATTCAGTTGTAAGAGGCAGCTGTAGCCCTTTTCTCCAGAGGCAGGGCAGGGATGGGCAGGAAGCTCTTCCTACGTGGAAGGGGAATCCATCGTGGAGAGGATCCGTACGACTTCTGCTCGCTGAGTGGGTGAGATGTGCTGGGTCATGTGGACGATGGAATCCATGGCAACCTCGGGATTGGCCTGTACCAAGCTGAAGCAGATTGAGGATGGTGAAAAGTGTCTCAACTGGGGCAGCTTTAGAACTGTCAGGCAAACATGCTAACATGGCCCACTGCCTTGCTTTCCTACATTAAAATGTCCTCAACAAGTCCAGCAACTTGGAAGGCTGAGGTAGGAGGATTGCAAATTCAAGGCCAGCCTTAGCAACTTAGCAAGACACTGTCTGAAAATGAAAAGGGCTGGGGTATATAGAGAGCACCCCTAGGTTCAATCCCCAGTAACGACAAAAAGCAAAAACAAAAACAAAAAAACAACAACAAAAAAACTCTCCAACTCTTGGCTGGGGCTGTAGCTCAGTGGCAGAGCGCTTGCCTAGCACACGTAAAGCACTGGGTTCAATCCTCAGCACCACATAAAAATAAACAAACAAAATAAAGGCATCTGTCCATCTACAACCATAAAACAACAACAAGTAGAGCACTTGCCTAGTAGGTATGAGGTCCTGAGTTCTATTTCTAATATGAAAAACCAAACCCAAACCACCAGCATTGACAGAAATCTACATGAAAGGGGTGCCCTGGCTAAATCAGGGACAATATGGCAGCAAAATAAATACAGTGATAAATTAGTGAAAACACAAATTCTTTTCTCTATACCAATAATGAATTTCTTTATAGAATCTGAGTGCTGACTCATCATTGGGAAGGGTGAGCTGACACTGGAAAGTTATCATTTTGCAACTTCATTGTAAAGACTGGTTCATGCAAGAATCACCACTGGACATTAAGTCTAAGGGAAAATTTTGATGGGGAGCAAGACATCTGTATGACCTTCAGAAGTGTCTTCCCATAGACTGCTCATTAAGTGCAAGGAGGGAAAATCAGTAATTGTACAGTGGAGAAATTGAGTAAGATCTTGACCAGGTGATGGAAATCAAATCAAATAAGGAGTGGCAGATGAACACTGTGTGCCTCCAGATGGGGACTCTGTGAAGGCCACATCACATAACCACATTAGGCAATCTCAAAATGAGCAATGGACTACAAATGGTAAATTTCTTTTCAATGCTGGAGATGAAATCCAGGACTATGCACCTGCTGGGCCAGCACCCTCCCACCACACATCCCAGCTCAGATGGCAGGCTGAAGATAAAGTTTTTAAATTAATGTCAAATTTTCTATAGCTATGTACAAGACTATCTCAGCTGGGCACGGTAGCACATGCCTGTAATCCCAGTGACGGCTGAGGCAGGAGGATTGCAAGTTCAAAGCCAGCCTCAGCAACTTAGTGAGATTCTGTCTCAAAATAAACAAAACGGGGGGGTGGGGGGGTGTTTGGATGGTGGCTCAGTGGTAAAGCACTTGCCTAGCTTGTGTGAGGCACGGGGTTAGATGCTCAGGACCATGTATAATAAATAAAAATAAAGTTCTATCAACAACTAAAGGGAAAAAAAAAAAAAAAAAAACGACTGGAGATTTGGTTAAGGGGTTAAGTGGCCCTGGGCTCAATTCCTGGTACCAAACAAACAAAACTCTATTCTTAGCACACAAATGATAAAAGCAAATGGGGTAATGTAAGTTATAGGTAAATTTAGGAGCAGATATATAGACGGGTGTTTTCTAAAACTAAGAACAGTTTGGTAACTTTTCCACAATTAAATATTTCCAAATATTATGAAAATGCTCAAATAGGTACCATACAGTTAGCTTTCCTTTCTCCCAGAATTTTCATCTGGTTCGAGTGTGTGTGTATTCAGAACTAACAGGTGTGTGCAACCAAACTAAGCTTTTATCCAGTTGAGATTACTAAGTGCCCCTGGGAACCAGAGAAAGAAATGTGCCTCAGGGCTGTATTGTATAGCAGTCTCCAACATCAAGAGGCCACAAAAATCGGGACATCATGTCATGATTTGTTCTGAACTTTCTATTCCAAAGAAACTAGTCCCTCTAGTGGGGCACTGTGGTGCATGCCTGTAATCCCAGCGGCTTGGGAGGCTGAGGCAGGAGGATTGCAAGTTCAAAACCAGACTCAGCAACCTAGTGAGGTCCTAAGCAACTCAGTGAGACCCTATCTCTAAATAAAAATTTAAAAAGGGCTGGGGATGTGGCCCAGTTTTTAAACGCCCCTGTGTTCAATCCCCCACTGAAAAAAGAAAAAAAAAAAAGCCCTTGTAGTTCAGGTAAGTCTCCCTTGCTGGTCTCACCTGCGGATCTGCTTGAGCACGTAGTCTCTGCTGATGTATTTGATGTTCTCCTCTATCACTGATCGAACACCATCTTCTTCTGTCAGTTGTTTCTCCAGCCATTCCACCAGGTCCTTATTATTGTCCCACACATAGGCCTGCAAACAGTGACTCTTTGTGAAACACTGGGATCAGGCCAGGCCCCATCACCTGATCAGTTACTGGAAAGTTTACTCCCAAAGCTTGCTTAGTGTAAAAAATGCTAGCCATTGTAATAGGAGGAGACAGGGGAGTTGCACTTCCTGTTTCTCTCCTGTGAGCTGCACAGACACATTCAGATCCTCCAGCTGGGCTCTCCCAGGGCATCAGGATTCACCCCACACTGTTGCCAGATTTAGGGTAGCTACCTATGCTACAAAGGCTAAGAGATTCAATAACCTGACAGGTTTGAGAGAAATAGTTAATAGCTCACATGGCTTAGTAAACTGTGACTGAGAAGTTAGGGTAGTTTGGTTATTTTTTTTTTCTTTTGGAGAAACTGAAACATAGTTCCCAAAGTGTGTCTCGGGTCCCAGCGAGGCCTGGCAAGTGAGGCCCTGAACTGTGCCTTGGTCCTGCTGTGGAAGCCTCCTGCAGTCCAGCCACTGTTTCACTGAGACCCTGGAAGAAGTCTCACTGCTACAGAAGAGCCACCAGGACAGAAACCTGCCCCCATCTTACTAGCTATGAGAGTATGAAAAAGGGTTAGGAAGTCTACAACCCTGAAAGACTCAGTAAACCACTGCCTGCCTCCTGTTTTTCAAGATCATTTAGCTGAGTATTTCCTAGGTAGTCGACTACATAATAATTCAGGAGTGTGTTGGAAGCCTAATAGCCTTCTCCTTGCTCTCTTCTCCTCTCATTTTCTTTACAAATCATTTAGGAATCGTTTTGTTAATGGTTTCCGGAAAACCAAGTACCACCATTAGGGCTCATTCATATTTATGTCATTTTGTTTGGGTAATTAAACACAAAGCTCGTCATTTAAAGGTGCGCTATCCTTCTCTGTTATCACTAACGAAGTCAAAGTCAGAATGACAATGAGTTTTGCTGTAATTTAATAGGTGGGTACAGTGGAAACTAGAGGCTTCTTCGGGGCTTGCCATGTGGTGAGAGGAAACCTGGACACAGGCAAGGACACAAGAGGCACCACTGCAACCACAGGGCCTGTGAAGGCACCGAGGGGACATTCCCTCACTCCCTCACACCCTCCAAAAGGCCTCCGCAGCAGGAAAGTGGGCACTGGGCTGTTTTCAACCTGGTTCATGCCTTTAAAAACATGGTGTTAGCCGTTTGTGGTGGCGCACACCTGTAATCCCAGCTACTGGGGAAGCTGAGGCAGGAGGATCCCAAGTTGGAGGCCAGCCTGGACAATTGGCAAGGCCTCATTTCAAAATAAAATGACATGGCCCAGTGGTGGAGCACTTGCCTAGCATGCATGAGGCCCTTGGTTCAATCCCCGGTATGGCAAAGCAAACGAACAAACGAAAAACCCTAAAAACGTAGTTCTTTTCAGACTGTCACTTCCTAGTCCTAACTTAGCTGGCAAGTTAGCTGTGATTGATTATTTATTATGTGCCACTTCACTGACTTTGGTGTCTCTAAAAACCTGTAAGGAGTCCTTTACACATGAAGGATGCACTCCTAGGACTAGACACCAGCAGTGAGCTTTTTCTTGCTCTCTGTCCATTTCCTTTTCTGGCTCCAGATCTGCCCATCTCTACCTGTCATCACTGACAGATCAGCTCTTCTTCAGCTGGGATGGTGCCTCGTGACAGTGCGAACCTGAGGGAGCCAGACCATTTCTCTATGCCTCACAAAGGATTGAAGGTGTTTTGTTTGTTGGTGTGTGTGTGTGTGTGTGTGTACTGGGGATTGAACCCAGCCTTTTTTTTATTTTGAGGCAGGGCCTTGCTAAGTTGCTGAGGCTGGCTGGGATTACAGGCATGGGACATGGTGCCCTGTTCAACAGCATCTCTTGAGGCTCAGTGGCAGAGAAGTGTTTTGCTCCCAAGAAAAGGAAGTGCCACATCAATTACTACTGCCAAGGGGGAGATGGGTAGCACTGTTTCCACCATGTGTGGTTGTCTTAACTCACTCATGAGTTCTGGGATAAGGAGCCATATGGGGACAGACACACCTGGAGTCCAGACTCCAATCACTGCCATCTAAACTTCCACATTTCCATTTCTTTCTTCTTTTTTTTTTTTTTGGTGCTGGGGTTTTGAACCCAGGGCCTTGTGCTTGTGAGGCAAGCACTCTACCAACTGAGCTATATCCCCAGCCCTTCCACATTTCCATTTCTATCACTGGTAAAGTAGGTTTCTCCATAGTTCCAAGATTTATACCTTCCCCTACTTAGAAAGATTTGGGAGGAGGGAAAAATAAAACAATGGATGCTTCTTGGATTTCAGGATGGGGGGAAAAAAAACAACTAGATTTACCCAAGAATCCCAAAGCCTTTAGTTTAGGAGAATATTTAATACTCTTATTAATCATTTTTAATCCGTTTGCTTTTAATTAAGAAACAGCATGATGCTTTCCTATCAACATATGCCAGGGAGCAGATTAATTGTGGCTTAAGATAACTCTCCTTGATTGGTGTAATGTATTAGCTAACGAGATGCCTGCTTCTAACGATGCTCAGACACTACACTGGAAAGCCAGCTACCCTCTAGAGAAAACTCTTCTTCCTTCCCCTCCTGCAGCCACAGAATATGCTAGGTGTTTAAACACTTAAGAAAGTTTCCAGACAAGATTAGAGCAGCACATTCTAAGTTTTACAGTTGCTTGAAAATATGGGCCCTATATATGGAACTGCTGTTCATGTAAATAGGTTCACTGGATGACAGCCGCCAAGCCCCAACCCCTATAAAATGTAGGTCACAGCCCAGAGTGCACAAAGGCAAAAGGGCTGCAAGTCCTAATCCATGTGTTTAGCACGAATAAACGAATGCACCTCCATGGCACTGGTTTTCAGACCTGGGAGGGCTTCATATGCTGTTGTGAGCTAACATGTCCCAGCTGGGTTCTCTGTGGAGTTTACAACTCCTTGTCTGGCCTCTTTAGAATGTCTTAAGACATTCTAGCCATCTAGGACAGGGATTCCAGTTCCAGGAAAAAAGCTATCATCACTTCTCTCTTTAGAATTAGGAAAATGTGACTGATATTCCCAGTATTTCAGTGTCAATCGATCGATCTATTTATTCATTTATTTATTTATTTTTTAGTTATAGGTAAACACAATATCTTTATTTATTTTATTTTTACGAGGTGCTGAGGATCGAACCCAGTGCCTCACGCATGCTAGGTGAGCACTCTACCACTGAGCCGCAACTCGAGCCCTCAGTGTGGATTTTAAATAAGTGTGAAATGATGGGTGGCTAACCTTATGACAGGCCTGCACTTATATGTCACCTGCCTGATATGCCAATCAGACATTTTAATACCAATAAAGACACTTTCTCTCTGAAACAATGGCGGAGTATCTTAGGCTCTACTCAGCCTCACTATTATATGTAGTAGTCTAGCTTACAAAAATCTACATAACCTGTTTGGAAAGTTCGGTTTCTTAAAGCTGTTACGCCCGCTGTGCGCAACAGTATAGCAGGGCCAAGGAGTGAACCCTGATCGCCACACCCTACAAAGAACTCACCTTGTGAGCTTTTTAGAGACACCTCCAGCTGGGGAAGTTCCTTGCAGTTCTCACCTAGGCTCACCTAGGAGCCACCCAGTGCAGTGGGATGCGATGACACACACATCCCTGAGCAAGTGCATATTTTGGAAAGACATTTCAATATGCCTCCACTTATAAGCCTTACCTATACAGGAAGCAACGTGATTTTTTCAGAGGCTCTGGAGTACAGCAGCAAAAGGCCACAGGGGCCAGAGTGGCTTGCTGGACCCCCATCTCCTGAGAACCACCTTTCCCCAGGCCCATGAAAGGGCCAAAGCAGCACTTTCCTGGTTGTGCCTTACCTCCTCCCTTTCTGCTCCTACACAAAAAGTATGATTAAGTGACTCTATCAATGGTGCTTTTTCCTGTTATCCTCACAAGGGCTACCTATCTGGAGCCCTGGAATAAGGGTAAGTGAGTAGCCATCTGGAAAGTAACAGTACCTGAAGGCACTAAGCTGTGGGAACATGACAGCCAGCCAAATCAGAGTTTTCACCCAGCATCCCTACTGCCCATTAACACTGTGAAGTCACACACCTCTGTTGTTACTTTCAGCTTCTAATACACTGTGCTGAGGCCACTGTGCTCTGTGCTTATGTAGTCTGAACTTACTGAGCCTTGTGAATCGTGAATGTCACTCCCATTTTACATATGAGGAAATGGAGATTCAAATAATATGCCCAGCAGTAAATGGCAAAGCTGTGTTCCCAAAGGTTTGTAAGATTCCAAAACCCACATTCTTCTCCTTGTTCTAATCTCAATTTTTACTATTGAAGGGGAGGACCAATCAGCCTGTTTGAAAAACTACGTACCTCAAATTGTGAAAGTAAAAAATCAAGACAGAAAACATGTCCATGAAACAAATGTGCACCACACACTTACAAACCAATTTAAACCACTGTTCTTGTTATTGTTTTCAGGGAGCTGTAGTGGTGCTTTGCTTCTGCCTGCAGTGAACCATAAACTTTACCATTTCCTACAATAGGGACTGTCCCAGTGGATCCAAACAGAATCCCATAATTCATGGTAACGGATACCTCTAAGAGAAACAAAAGAATTACACTTCTCAGTTATATAACATCAGTGTCTTTAATTTTTTGTCCTCGAATCTCCTTTTTCAGGATTAAGATTAAGAAAACAAATTCTCGAGGAAAAAAGAACACAAGGCATGGCTAGTATATGCCTATCGCTACATGTCCTTCCCCACCGGTCACCACAGTAAGGATTAGAGGGTCACTTCTTGGTGCAAAGTGAGGGTTTAGACTTAGACACTTTCTGCACTTGAGAGACACAGCATATTAGACACTTTCTGCAACTTGAGAGACACAGCATATAAAATCTGTCACTGTTTGAAGAACCAAAAAAAAAAGGTTTTAAGCGGTTTCCTAACAAGAAGCAGATTCTACAGCAGCCCTTCAGAGGCGGCCTGGTGGCTTCTGAACACTGCAACACTCTCTTCTCTCAAGGGCGCTGCAGATTTTATCACCCACCCCACACTAAACTAGGTCCTGCTGAGCCTGCAGAATATGGAAGGAGGTTTCAAAGCCATATGCCCTGACTTCAGAGGATCACCCATCCTTACTGTCTCTCCTTGCTGTCCCCTGGATGGAGAATTCTGGAGGATGCTGTCTTTTGTAGACTGGAGGATGCTGTCTTTTGTACACTGGAACAAGAATTGAGAAATTGTCTCAATTCTTGGGTACGATTGGTTCCCAGTGCTCAGCCTCTTCCTGGGCTATGAGACTGGAGGTGTCTCCTGTACTTGTTCTAGCCGGGAGCCTGTGCACATATAGTCAACTGTTCTCTCCACTGGTAAGAGATGGCAATGACCTGTTTCTTCAGACACACTGTCCCCCTGGGAGCAGGATGCTAAGGAGTAAGCGAGGGGCCTATCTACTTACTTCACGCTTGGGGGGAAACTATTCCTTCTCCTCATCCTTGTGCCTACTGAGGCTGTGCACGTCCATTAGTGACTAATGCGGTAGGAAGCGACTCGGGCCTCTCCTGGCCGCACACACACACTCCATTTACCTAGCTGGCCACTCTTAACTGGAGAACAACCTCTTATTTTACACTTGCGTGACTTTCAATGCCAACTTCCACTAGAAGCTGCCAGTAGCCACTGACAAAATTGTCTCACTCAATTATGATGCCACAGGCTGACCTTAACCTGAACCAAATGTCGGAGAAGGCTGTGCTCCCCTGCTGCGTATCTGAAATATTTATCCAAAGAAGCTTTTCAGTCGTAAAGAAATGGGCAGACTTAACACAAAGGTGAATCTTAGAAGCATCCTACTGCACTGGCTTTAAAACCAACAGTGAATCCTGGAGTTCCTTGCTGAGAATGATTAGCAGAGGCTTCAGGCGACATTTTCCAGAAAGAAGCCAGAGTGCCCCTTTTTGTAGGCCAAAACCCTTCAAGCCACCACCCTCGGGCAGCCAGCCCTCCATCAATACTCTAACCTGGTAGTCACCAAAGGTTTTGATTACAGAGCTAACAGAAAGATAGATGTGCTCTATCAATATTCTGATAAAATATATACCAACACAATTTAATCCATATACTGTTAGCTGCTAATAAAGGTTAACTTTTTTGTGTGCGGTGTTGGGGAATAAACACAGGGCCTTGTGTATGCTAGGCAAGCAGTAGACCACTGAGCTACAACTCCAGTCCCTACTTTCTTTTCTTTTTTTGGTACTGGGATTGAACCCAGGGGTGCTTAACCACTGAGTCACATCCCTACCCCTTTTTAATAATTTTTTGAGATAGGGCCTTGTTAAGTTGCTACTGCTGGCTTTGAACTTGCAATCCTCCTGCTTCAGCCTTGAGTCACTGGGATTACAGGTGTGCACCACTGTACCCAGATTTAGCTTTTTCTTCCCATCCTATTGTGCCCCATCTTACACACATTGTTATTCCAGGGCCAAATGCAAGTGTGTCTGCTATGTCATCCTGGCCTCCGACCTGCCCCATCCCTAACCACGAGACAAGAGCACCAGGAATGCCATCCCAGGGGCCTGCTTTATGGCATGCATACTTCCTATGGAATCACCCTGAGAAGATGCTGGATTCCCAGTTCCTTACATGCAGGCTGGACATTCCCTCCCATCTTTCACTTAATCAGATCTTTCCTTGTAGTCTGTAGCATCTCCTCCTGCCAAAGTACTATCACATTCTATTAGCCTTCCTGCTTCTACCCCTCTTCTATTCCATCCTCCACAGCTCCCCAAGTAGTGTTTCTAAAACAGAAATCAGAGCATATCATTCTGCTGCTTAAAATATCTCAGTAGCTTCCCACAGACCTCAGGATAAAGTCTAGACTCCTCAATAGTATTCAGGGCCTTGTGATTAGCACCCTAACCCCAACCCTTCTTATCCAGCACTTGATCTCTGAACCATACTGAAATATTTGCTGTATGCATGCATACTGCTTTTGCTATCATGCACTGGAACATTCTTCCTACCCCCCGCCACCAATCCAACCTCTCCCTCTGGTCCATTCCCACTTTGTTTTTGAGTCTCTGCTGAGATATTACTTTCTCCAGAAGTATTCTCTGACTATCTCTCCTCCTTCCCCAAGGTTGGATGTCTTCTCTTTGACTATGCTATCTGCTGTGTTTAGTGCAGGACCTCTTGACTCATCTGACTCCCCCAAGAGATAAGATCTGTGTGGGACCTGGGGATATAGCTCAGTTGATAGAGTGCTTGCCTCACATGCACAAGACCCTGGGTTCTCAAGCCCCAGCACCAACAAAAAAAAATAACAATAAAAACAAGGCCCTGGGTTCAATCCCTAGCAAAACAACAACAAAAATCAGTGTGGACAGGGTCCTACTGGTGTCTAGGAATGTTGTGAGTGTTCATAAAGATTTGCTGAATGACTGCATGAGCTGCAAAATATGTCCTCTCACCTCTTCTAATAAGATGTCAGGAATGTTATTGGCTATGTGTGTACGGGAAAAAGGACTTAGGCCTCTAGGATTCCTTTCCATTCCTGCCCTTCGAGGCCTGTAGATTCTTACATGAAGAGCCTGCAACCCTCACGTGGGATGAGAAGCACATGAAGGCTCCTCTGGTGACCACCTACCTTCACTGTTCCTTCCACTTCCACAAACCAACGCCTTAACATGGCCTGAATCTGGCCATCGGTTAGCTCAGGGTTGGCATTGTGGATTTTCTTCTTGACCAGGTCCTCCAGCAGGAGACGTCTCAGCCGCCAGTAAAAGAAGGTTCGGGATGTTTTCCAATCCAGGATGTCCTGTATACAGATAAGAGTAAGCTTACTCAACACAACCCTAATCTCTGTTCAGCACTCAGTCTAGAGGGAACACCACAGGCATAAAAACCTTCTCTTGGGCTGGGATGTAGCTCAGTGGCAAAGCATCTGTCTTGCATTCGCAAAGCCCTGGGTTCGCCCTGCTGACTGCAGCATGGTACACAGCTTTGGGCCTGGCAACTGCTCAGCCCACACATCACTGAGAGGTTCTGGGGAAAAGACTGGAAATTCCCAGATAGCCAGAGAGAGAGAAACTGGTTTTGAGAAAACTGCTCAGATGACTTGCATGCACCTCAAAGATGAATTAACTGCTGAAGAAACTTGATTCTATAGTAACCCACAGCCAGAGGACCATAGGCAACTGTCACCAGTGAAGGCACATGTGCCTCAGTTTCCCACCAGTGAAATGAACCTGGCGTCCTGAGGAATCCATGGAAACCTAAATCATACATTGCTTTGGGATGACAATAGAAAAAGGAAAAGTTAAAAAAAAAAAAGGAACTCGTTTGCACAAGCTCTTTTAATCTGGCCCTAACAGCTCCCTGCTTGTGGGCCTGTGAGCATGGCACACTTACTTGTGGGTCTCTGACAAGTAGGGAGAAGTGGCAACCATTGTACTTACGTTAATAACACCCTTCTCCTGCATCCGGCCTGGTGTGTCGTGCAAGTCAGCAAACTGCACAGCTACCTGGTGGTAAATGGGAATCAGGAATTCCTCCCGCTCCTTCAGCTTGTTTTCCAGCTCCTTCCGCTCAGCTGGGCTTAGCTCGGGGGTGCCTGCAATTAGAGAAACCTGCCTGTCACACTCTGTGGTGATCAGGAATCTGCACAGAAGCAGCCGCAGTCCTGGGAAGCTCAACGTCACCCTGGCTTCTTTCCTCTGGGACCTGGCTCTCTACTGTCTTCATGACCTCTTTGCTGTATAACATGACTCTATAAGATGCCTGCCCTGTCTTTACTTTGCCACAGGAAGCCCAAATGCCACCTTTTCTCTATGGAGGTCACAAATATGAAAGCAGTGATGGCAGCCTGGTTCCCAGGCCTCTCTCTGAGCAGGTACAAACAACCACAGAGAGGCCTGCACCTCTCATCAGCTCGCTGACTAGCAGCCAGGCCCCTCCATCCCCCACAGGCCACGACCGGCACTCTGACACCTCGCCTATCCTTGCTGACCAGTGTCAGAGCAGACAGACTATTCTGACTGTGGGGAGTGACAGGACAGCTCTCCCAGTGTTCAGAGCATAAACCAGCAGCTCTAGTTTTCCCATGTCCACACTGGTAAGTACCTGAATAACTGCTGAAGTTGTAAGCTACAGCATCCTACAGTTTCTAATCTTAGGTTTGGAATGCTTAACGTCAAATTAGTAAAATCCAATCTAATTAGAGCCAGATCCGTGTGTCTTGGGTCAGTTCAGTGGATTAGCCTCTGGCCTCCCACCTGGACTGCTACTGACTGAGGCAACCCATGACCAGAGTGACAAAGACATTAGTTCTTGGGTTAAAAAAGAAGGAAGAGGAAAAAACAAAAAGGCAGTTCACAAACCCCAGTTGGATTACTGAGCATATAAATCCATAGTCCCCTCACTTAACAGAGAGGAGACTAGAATTCCTTATAACAAGAAGACCACCCCCTCCAATCAATAGTGTCCTAGTAGAGGTGTTGCTATGTTGGACTTTTCTTCCTAATTACTTTCAGAATGGGATTTGCAATCAATACTGAAAATTTAGCTGCCTGCCTAGTAAGGAGGAGTAAGTCTAGCTGAAGGAGCAATAGGTGACAGCCCCTGGTGTTGGGGACAACCTGATGTGCTTTGTCACAAAAGCTGAAAACTACATGAGCACAGGTGACGTGATGCAGAAGAGAAAGGTCTATTGCAAGCATGCCTGTTTCAGAACAGGCCTTGTTTTTAATGCCACCATGAATCATAAGCCATAAACAGCCTTGGGCCGCTGAGTGCGCCGTAAGTATTCTACATGAACGGTGCTAACAGAACAGGGATGTACTCATAGCTTCTTTTTATGAATTTTTTGGATGCTCAATTCCCCCTCCTCTCCCCTTTTAAAAACCCATTAGTATTTTAAAACTATCAAAGGGGGGCTGGGGATATAGCTCAGTTGGTAGAGTGTTTGCCTCGAATGCACAAGGCCCTGGATTCAATTCCTAGTACCACTACCAAAAAACAAAACAAAACAAAAAAACTGTGAAGGGTTGAAGGGTGCCAGAAAACTATCTTTTCTTCAGCTTTCACACAATGGATACTTCAAAAGCCTTCCTTTCAAAACAGGTAAATAGAATGACCACACTGAGCTCCACACCATGGGTTGACACCATGACCATTCATTCCAGCGTGGCCCTGCCCGGAGAACTGACTGGAAGTGGGTGACAGGTGTCTTCTGAGATGAGACTTTCTTAGTTAGAATGCCCTTGATAGGGAAGCAAATGTGTTTCCTTCTCCACTGAGAAGAACCAAGACCTCATTGGAGAAATGGCTGATTACAGGACTGCAGCAGGAAAAATATAAGATGAGCCCAGAACATGTGACAAAAAGCAAGGAAGCAGTTGGTTGAGAAATGTAAGAAGGATGCAGATGCCAGTTTGAATATGTTCTGCTGGCTAAATCAGATGGTTTGAACACTAAAATAATAATTGTGAGAATATCTATGAAGTAAGAATCTTCATATAAATAATTAAATGGTGGAGAAAGGAAGAGGAATGCTCTCCCTTTCAGTAGAATAATAATTAAAACAGAAGGAATGATGAAATTAGAAAATTACCATTTTATAACCATCATAGTAATTGATTCAGCTAAGACTCATCAATGGATACTAAAACTAGTGAGGGACAGTTTGATGAGGACAGAGTCTTCATAAAGTCTTAAAGTATCTCTTTACAAATCACTTATTAAGAAAAGGAAAATGAATAAATATTAAAAAATTCTAAAAAAAAAAAAAAAAGGGCTGGGGATGTGGCTCAAGCGGTAGCGTGCTCACCTAGCATGCGTGTGGCCCGGGTTCGATCCTCAGCACCACATACAAACAAAGATGTTATGTCCGACAAAAACTAAGAAATAAATATTAAAAAATTCTAAAAAAAAAAAAAAGAAAAGGAAAATGGGCTGGGAGAATGGCGCATGCCTGTAATCTCAGTAACTCGGGAGGCTAAGACAGGAGGATTGCAAGTTTGAGGCCAGCTTCAGCAACTTAGTGGGAAAGCTGGTAAAATTTTAATATGAATCATGGATTAGATAATAGTATGGTATCAATGTTTATAGTTCCTGATTTTGATAAATTCATTACAGCTATGTAAAAGAAAGTTGTGTTCTTAGAAACACACACTAAATACTTATGGATAAAGGAGCATGAGGTCTACAGATTATTCTTTAATGTTTCAAAGAAAATGTGTGTGGCAAGTGAGAGTGAACACATGCACATGCTCATGAGCATGCACAAGTGACAAAGTGAATGGGGCAAGATGTTAAAAATAGGTGGATTTGAGAAAGACACCAGAAGTTGCTCTGTACTATTCTTGTCACTTATGAAATTGTATCAAATGAAAAGTTCTAAAAAATCAGCAAAGCTTGGGGAGAGGGGCAGTTCCTAGCTATTTAATGCAGATAATCAATAATCAAAGTTAGAGAGCTGAGGATGTGGCTCAGTGGTAGAGCATCTGTCTGGCATATGCAAGGCCCCAGGTTCAATCTTCAGCACTTAAAAAAAAAAATATTTGCAGGGTACTAGACAACATTGTACATGCTTTAAATCTATTAGCTCATTTAATTGTCACAATAATTTTATGGGATTAGCATTCTCATTGTCCCCATCTTACAGATGAAAAAACAGGCACTGAGAATTTATGTAACCTGCCAAGGTCACAAAGCGAGAAGTGACAGAGCCAGGACTCAAATGAAGTTTGGCCCCCAAAGTTTTTCAACATCATATCACGATCTCTACTTGCTCACTTGAGGTGGAAGAACAGCACTGCAGGAGTAGCACCCTTTCCATTTCAGAAAAGGCTTAATGATGCTGGCCAGACTCCTGTCTGATGAAGCTGACTCTCCATCTTAGTCCCACGCCATAAAGGAGGCCAGGACAATATCTCCAATAATTCCCACCCACTTGGTAGGTCAGATGCAATGCTCTATGCAGGCCTTAGACTTAAGTAGCTTCTCTTATTACTGCAGATTAAGAATTAATACAACAGCAGCCTTGCTGGGGTCCAAGAGATGGCAGTATGAGGGTCATGGCGAAACAGGGAGTTTCAAGCCTTTTCAGCATTCTCACTCTGCATAAACAATTGACACTGAGCTTAAAGGCACATATATATGTATGTAGATTAGACATAGCACTATTTATTGAGTGTTTATTGTACTGCATTCAAATCTTTCAGGAACACATATATCTCATTAGTTACAACACACAATTCAGACCTAGGTCTGGTCACCTGTTAACATTGTCATCAAGCCAGACATCTCAACATAACTAAGCATGTTCCATGTTGCTACACATGTCATCTGTGATCCTGATAAGAACCTAATCTTATGGGGTATCTATTTTACAAGCAAGAAAATGGAGGCACTGAAATGTACAGTGACTCCCAAAGAGATGTGCCACATGCCTATAATCTCAGTGACTTGGGAGGCTGAGGTAGGAGAGTTGTAAGTTCAAGACCAGCCTCAGTAATTTAGTGAGGCTCTCAGCAACTTAGTGAGACCCTGACTTAAAAGGACTGGGAGTATGCGGTAAAGTACCCCTGCGTTCAATCCCCAGTACTGCAAAAAAAAAAAACAACAACAACAACAACCTATATTAAAACTTTAAAAGAATAACAAACACCTCTAATGCTCTTGCCCACTTTACTATTATTTTTTTAGTTGTTGACAGACTTTCATTTTGTTTATTTATTTATTTATTTACATATATGCAGTGCTGAGAATCGAACCCAGTGCCTCATACATGCTAGGCAAGTGCTCTGCCACTGAGCCATACCCCCAGCCTGCTCTGGCCCTCTTGAAACTAGGAAGACCACAGAGCATTTCCTAAAGGCTACCTTGTTTATTTCTTTCAGAGATGCCTTTGATCACAGCTGAAGACCTACCTCAGACAGCAGAATAAAGCAAAGACAGAAGTAGAAAATATACGTGTTTTAAAATGTATATAAGAAAGCCAAAAATTTGTGTGCTTTGTTTTAGGGGAAAAATGTTTTTTTTTAAAATTTTGTTTTCTAAAAACAAAAAGCTGCTCTTCAGCTAGCTAGTTATACCCTCGTGTTGCGCTCTGAGGGCCCCTCTCTCCTTGTACAGCAAAGCAGCCAGCCCCGGTAATGATTTAGGGGAGATTAACAAATATGTCAATGTCTATTTTCTGCTTAATTTAAAAGCGGCGTCTATAAAGATTTTTGACTTCTGAACCCTGTTCTCCTGAAAGAAAGAAGGTAAGAATGAGGAGGGGGATAAAGAGTGATTATCCTATCATTGATCGTTTGTCAGGAGCATTTCTTATTCACTGGACTATTGTAAAAAGCTAAGCTCTCGATCAATCCTGTAAGCTCCCTGTACAATTAAATATCTTGGAATGGTTTTCTTTCTTTTCCAGCCAGATTGCAGGGCCTCAGGGTTTTTAGGAAACCAAGTCGGTGTGTATGCCTGTGTGTGTGTGTGCACACGTGCGCGCACATATGTGTAAGAATATGCTACAGAGAAGAAAAGCCATTCTTCCCTAGAATCCTACTTCAGGCAAAGGCTAAAATGAGAGAAGAAAGGTGGATTGCTCCTATCCTTTCCTATCAACATAAGAAGTCACCATGAAATCCTCAAAATGAAAACCTATCATTAAAAATTTTTAAATGTAAAGAGCTAAACACAGAAGAGGCATCCATCACGAAGCTGATCAAGTATGAGCCAACACTGAGATATTACTATGCTGGTACTTTAGTACTTTTCATCTTATTTAATCCTCACATCAACCTTAAAGATCACTGCCTTATAGATGAGGAAACTGAGACACAAAAAAGTACTTTGTCCAAGGCCATGAAGCCAGGAAGTGTAGAGCTGGGACTTGGGCCTAGGTAGTCTGGTTTAAGAGCCCAGGTTCCTTAAACAAAACTTCTTAAATTGACCTGCAAGTCCCCCAAACACAGCAGCCCAGTTAGGTGTGCCTTGAGTCAGAATACAAGGCAGAGCCAAATCTCCTCCATGGGGTCAAAGCTGGAGAGAAATTCCTGGAGTAGCTGATTTCCACAATAGGAGGTGTTTTTACCAGCCCTGAAACTGAGGGAGGGAAGGGAGCCACCCCAACCTATATACAAGCAGACCTTGTCCTAGGGAGCAGCATCCAAGGGAGGTGAAGCTTAAAATAAAAATCAGACTGGTAGACTTAAAATTCTCAGTTCAGCCAAAGGCACTAGGTGACCTTGTAGGTATCTTTCCTTCTCTGGGCTCAGTTCTTCATTTATGTAACAACAATCCTAATCTAGCAAACAGGGAAAAGGTTTTATATAAAAAAAAGTAACATTAAAGTGTTTTTAAAAGCATTCTTAACTTTTCTTTAAGTTAAACTATGAAGCCTATGTAAATTTAAACCTAATTTTAACTTTTATGGGCCCTTCTTCTTTCCCTTAAAAAAGCAATTTGCTTTGATTGGTTAAATATATATGACACTAGAGCTAAGAATTAGACCACCTTCTGCATAAAGCACCCAAATGTCTCAGATATTAAAACATACATCCATACCTCAACCTTCAGACTGAAAAATCAACATAAAAAAAGACTGGAATCTTATTAAGATTCAAAAGTACAAACATAAGTAGCTGTTTAAAAGATCTATGTAATCACATTTTCTACGTTGAAAGAAATTTCTCTACAAAGATAGTAAGAGTGAAAAAAAAATCCTGCAAAACTACTTCTATATCCATAACAGGTGTGCCTTTCTTTACACAAAAGCATTCTTGAAAAACTGCGTAAATCAGATCCTGTTTTAAATGCCTTAAGGGAGCTATTTAGAAGGAACCCTGCAGTGAATCCTTTGGTAAAGCAAATAATCCTTTTGTAATGGGAATAATTTCTCCCAATGTATCTAGTTTTTTTAAATCCCATTTTCATATATCTGCTTTTCTTCAAAGGGGGCCATACCTATCCAAATACAACTGCATTTGCATATTGATTTTAACAGCAATCTTGAGGGATGTTTAACTCTAAAGTTCCTTGCAATATTGTTAGTGCTTTGCTGTTCATATTTAAAAAATCATTACAGTAAACCCAGAGATTTCCAACTAGAAATAAAAACATTCATTACTCCCTCTTCATTCTTACCCCTGTGCCCTCACACAAACATATCCATACAAAGAACTCAGAAACAGCACAGGATTCTCTAAGTTCTGGAAGAGACCTGCCTCTACAATCTTTATTATTTCCCTTCCCTAATTTGCTCTCCCTAAATGTGACAGATAAGAATACAGGTATCTGAGTCAGTTGAGATTGAGTGGGGAATAGGGTCTCAGACATTTTCTGACGATAGCTTTCAGGCAGGGAGAAACTTGGGTTTACTCTAACAAAATGCTTGCCAAGTCTGGGGCCTAACACAATTGGGAATCACTGCTTCCTGGAAGGGACATGCCCAGGTGCTTTTATAAATACAATCAGATTAAGGGATCCGACTCCAAAGACCACTGTCTTCTTCCTAGAAAATGTTATCACCATCACACTAAATTACCTCAAGCAAAAGAGCTTTTGAATTTAAGTGAGGAGGTGGGTTTTCAGCTGTTGCCAACTTAGGGCAGGAGGCAGGACCCCCCATCTACCCTCATGAGAAAACTTACGTTGTTTTGCATCAGCCTCCTAGCCACAGAGGCCACAGTGGCAGTTAGGACACCGCACAGTAGATGAGAGGCCACTTCCAAGGTATGTATATTGGAACTTCTTTCTGTCCTCATCTCAACTTTCCATGCAAGGGCACCACTTTTTGCCCCAAACAAAATGGCTCTTTTTAACTTATACCTTGAATATGGATGCAAGAGATGGAAAAACATTCATGGTTCAGATGAACCCCCTGAGTCTTCGGCCTCACATATGCTAGGTAAGCACTCTACTGCTGAGCCACAACCCCAGCCCCCCAATAGTCCTTTCTTAACTGCTAAAAAGAAGGCCTATAAGGAAGATTTTTACAAACATGTGTGTCCCCATCTGCTGCCACAAACTCCATCTGCGCCCAGGCAAGGACCAAATAAGGGCCAACAGTGGTGCTCAGCTGGTACTGCTGTGGCTTGCATCACCATCAGGGCTGGTTCTGTGTGGCCATAGCTGAGGAACTGCATGGTGGGCTGCCCAGCTGTCCATGAAGGAGAACAAGGTTCCCCTAACAGGCTCTTTTGCCCCGGTCCTCTCTGTATTGAGGGAGAGGGACAGTGGGGAAGTTAAAACTGTTCCACTCTCCTCTCCATCTAAATTGATTTATCATTTCTCTCTGAACACAAGAGGAGGGTAAAGATCCAGGAGAGAAGCTGAGGTCAGGCACTCGAGAGGCCAGACTAGCACAGCAGTCCTTTTCCATAGCCATCCTCCTGCTCTGGGCACTGTGAGGCAGTAGAAGGATTATAGTGAGAACACAAAAAGGCCTTGGAGGGCTAGGGCTTTATTTCCAGGAAGGAATTTAATTTCCTTAAGACAACCAAAATAGTGGGATTGTAACCTCTCTGTAATGACTCTACCAAGTCCTGATTCTGAGAATCCAGTCAGAACCAGTTGAGCTCTGGAGCGTGGACTTAGTTTACTTATCTTTTTGAAGTAATTCTTCCCTTTAATGTCAATCAAAAACCAATGTATGGGGCTGGGTTTGATCCTCAGTATCAAAATAAAATAAAATAAAGGTATTGTGTAAAAAATAAATATTAAAAAAAGAAAACAATGTATGCACTATTTTCACACTATTAAAATCACAGACCTTTCACACTGTTAAAATCACAAACCTGCAAACTAGTAATTTACCACCTTTTTACCCAAACCAGGCACACATAATGGCAAAAGGTCATTTAAAAAAATGTACAGGAGGTGGTGGAGCTATAGCTCAGTGGTAGAGCGCTTGCTTTGCATGTTTGAGGCACTGGGTTTGATCCTCAATACCACATAAACAAATAAAATAAAGTCATGCTGTCTATCTATAACTAGGCCCCCCCCCCAAAAAAAAAAAATTAAATGTGCAGAACCAAAATAAACAAATAAGTAATAAGTAAATAAAAATTCTGGAAGAAATGAATATAACTGTTCAGAAATTAAATATTATTCACTATCCTTAGAGAAAAAAATCATAATTATGTTTTTGAACACAATCAGTTATGTACTGGTTTGTCGAAGAGATCTGTGAGTGCTCCCCAGCATAGAGGTTGATTTGGGAAGAGATCAGGAATATAAGATAAAATCCACTTCTACAGGCTTTCTCCTTAAATCAGATTTTCTCAGTGCAATTGGCTTTAGATCACAAAGGGAAAGAATCCCCATTTAATTTAGATCAGGCTCAGTATTCAGCTGAGGTAAAATCTGAGGAAATCTTGAGAAGAGCAGAACATAGGGAAGGAGGATTTTATATGCCTTTATTTTATTTCTTGGAAGATTCATTTAACCTCTCTTTTGCCTCAATTTCCCAATTTGGAAAATAAAGTCATTTTCTCCCACTTTGTGAAAAGGCATTTTGACAGTCTTTGGTTACAGGCATCGTGAAAGGAGATAAAAATCATTGTGAACCCCAAAAGAACTGGGTTCATAGTATGTTCTGGTGCATGTGTGCTAATCTGCTCTGTCATCAACATACCTTGGTGTATGATTCCTCAAAAACTGCAAATGCCAGAGAGTTGGACCCACTTTTGTATTTTTTAATGTGGGCCCAAGCCACAGAGAATTTTTAATACCAAATACGGCCATCACTGTTCCTTATTATGATTGAAAAGAAATAATGCCAACCTCCATGTTTGAAAAATGCTTTGAGATTCAAAGCAAAGGCACATTCATCTGATCCTCACATTAGCTAGGTGGGAGTGTTATCCCCACTTTATAGATGAAGAAACTGATGTTCAGAGAAGTTCAACAATTTTCCTGCAAGCAACATATCCAAGACTTGCACACAGTTATTTCTATTCCAAATCCAATGCTCATGTTCCCAAGCTGCCCTGGGCCAAAGCCTGCTTCGCTTTCGAAGACTACAGATTCCTTCTTGAGTACCACTTTGGTCAAGGTTAAACAAATATGATTTTCTTTAGTGTGGATAAGAAATTGATAATGAGATGATTTGTAACAAATGATTAAACGGCCATCACTTGGGAATCTCCTCCCTCTCCCCTTTGTGTGCCTCAAAAGTTAAGAGGTGCTGGGTGAAGGTGGGAGCAATATCACTTTACTTGAAGAGAAAGAAGCTTCAGCCCCACACCCCTCACAGTTCAATTGTTCTGCAAACAGATGTAGAAAGGATCCCTCTTCCCTCCACCCAGTTACTCTGAAGGGATGATAACAGCCATTGGGGGGTTAAAAAGAGGCAGTGAACCCCCAGTTAATGAGTAGGAATTCAGCAGGCAGTGTAAGATAAATGGAGCTCTCTCTGCTTCTGCTAGAGTCAGCATGAACTGCGGCCCTGCGGCTTGTTTGTGGCAAATGGAGTGCGCGAAATATCAAAGGGCAGTGATCCAGAAGAAGACCGACTTTGACAAATTTTAAATTGGCCAGAAAGAAAACCAGGAGAAAAAAAAAAAAAAGAAAAAAAACAGAAAGAAAGAAAGAAAAAAAGAAAAGAAATTCTGTAATTCACCGTGTCCTGCAATTGTGGCACTGCTGTCTTTGTACAGAATTAGTGGTAGAAACAGCAGCAACGATCGCTGGATGCTGGGAGCAATTATGAGCCATCTAAGTGAGATGCTTATCAGTGGCTGAAGCTTTTAGAGCTCTCTCTATGTACAGTTGTAAGTAACTTGCTCTGGAGCTGCAGTTACTTTAATTAAAGTGTATGGGGTTGGTCAGAAGTAATTATCCTGTTTGGAAAAGAAAGGGGAAAAAAAAAAAAACACCTCAACAATTCTGGGTGGCAATAGATTTTCGAAACAACTTTGCCAATTTCTTCTTGTATGTGTGCATTTCCCATAAACAGATCAAGCTGCAGTAGGTTAGAGTTACTGGTGGCAGTTACCTAAAGGCAAACAATGGGGCAGAAACAGAATTTATTGTAACCCAAGTTACCATGTTAGGCAAGCAGCCTGGCTCTGGATTCCAACTGCCCGGACAGGCAGTCTTCACACTACAGGCAAACATGGCAGTTTTTTCTGTCCCTAGATGGGGAGACATGGAGTCCACCAATGGTATTTTGTAATTAAATTACTCTTTGGAACAAAAATGAGCTAACATCTCTCTTTTGCTCCTTGTATTCACTGAGATTCATTATATTTTAAAGATACTCTTTCTGTTCCTTTAGAAAAACCAAACCCAAACAGCCAACAAAAGAACCCTAAGTGATTATCTTTACTAACATAGCAAGGGGCACAATGGGAGACCTGAGCAGAAAAGCAGTTTTTTATACTCGTTTGGACTCTAGACTCAACGTAGGGTTCCCATAGTTTAGTCCTATTGAAGTCACGAGTGCCTTCTAAAATCTCTGAAAATAAACAAACACAGAGTAATGTCTGGAAGCATCAAGTGCGGACACTCCCGGGGTGATAGCTATGGCAGTCACTGTTTGGAAGCACACAGTGCACAACCTTTACTTCCATTTCTCTAGCCCAGGATGACCCCAGAACATTGCCTAAGTAGAGACTCCAGCTTTTCTATACATGACACTGACTCTCACATCCCTCAGAAAAGAGACAGGCCTGTCCAAAGAGACAAGCAGACCAGGACATATTTAAATCCCACATATTCTCCGCCTGATTAGCCTGCCCCCAACAGCAACAGCTAGCTGAGCATTCGCAGTAAGAATGTCCTAGAAAGGTGGGCTACTTGTAACTGTGAGAAAATACCGAAAAGAAAAATCGTGTAACTTTTGCTTTTTTTAGAGCCCACTTTCCCTCCTATTACACACACTATTTCATTCTACCAGGGTTCTTACCATATAGAGAACAGTAAATAAAGATTATCATGAATTTGATCAAATGCTTCAGTGCCTCCTCCCCTGGCCTATGAATGCACTCATTACAAATCAGCTGAATGGCTCATTGATTTGCCAGGAGGACAAGCAGACATACCCAATCGCTCAGCCAAGCGGATGTAGACTGGGTCCACCCTACGCATGGTTTTCACCAGATCCTTTTTGCGGAATTTGATTTCTACTGTCCCTTCTGGCTCCAGAACTGATCCCCTGGATCAGAAAGAAAGAAAACAAAACAGAAATAGAGGCACTTTAAAGGAAAGACACAACAGAATGAGGCCAGTTACAATTTGTGGACCAGGAAATAGCTTCATTATGGTTTTGCCCACCCATGGTTCACAAAAGTCACCCCAGGGAGAAAGGAAAGCACCAGAGAAGTATCTAAGTGAGGTATGAGGAAGGCCTGGCAAAAAAAGCAATTAAAATAATTCTCATTAGCCGCCAGTTGACTTCCATTTTATAAGGAGAATACAGATTCCACCAACGATAGCTGATAAGGGTGACAGGAATCACAGTATTTTCAAGGGTGGGGGGTGGGGAGATGCTGTAGGCACAGAGGTAGGGCAACCACTTCCAGCACTTAGGCTGAATAAGTGAGGGGTTGATGTTGATCACCCTACACCACAGCTGTCAGTCTGCTAGTAGGACTTGGATCAGACAGTAGGCTAGGCAAAGCAGTAGGTAAAACATTCTTCCCACTGCTATGAGAATGTGCAAAGTGAAAGGTCTCAGGGTTGCTTTTAGTGAATACCAGTGGGAATACTAACTGTGTTCTATCACCAGTAACTTTGTTCTAAAC
Organism: Marmota monax; assembly: GCF_021218885.2. Lineage (NCBI taxonomy): Eukaryota > Metazoa > Chordata > Mammalia > Rodentia > Sciuridae > Marmota > Marmota monax. Next base: position 640,807 of record NW_026694658.1, on the reverse strand, counting down.
ACCTTTAAAAAAGAGATTTTAATATTTTATAAAAAATTAGAGCCGATGCCTACTATGCGCATGGCATAGTTCTAAGTGCTTATCTATAAATCCTCACAATATTTTGCTTAGTGAACATCCACTGTGATGTAAGATGTTGCTATTACTCACCTTTTACAGGTAAGAAAACTATAGTACAGGAAGTTAAAAGACTTGCCTAAACCTGGCAAGTGAAAGGATTGGACTCTCCAGAGTCTGAAGAACAACTATCTCTGATCTGAGATCTGATTAGGGCCTAGCTTAGGCTGTAAAAATAAACCCCTCAATGTAGAACACTAGCCTAAGGATTTGATGATAAAACTACTGGTATTTTCCTAAACAGCTTTTGAATTAGAAGGCTGAATTTTTTAGAAAAAGGGAATAAGAGATGCTCTAATAAAATGATTGGATGTAATAATGCACATAGAAAATGTAAAGGAGATGGGCTGTGGAATTCACCTCCTTAAGAAAGGGTTGAGAACACATTATGAAAGGATGCTGGGTTTGATCTGTTTTACTTAAATAGTTTCAGGAACTACCTCTCAACACACTTGGGCTTCTCTCTTGAAGTTTTTTGGGTGCTACAAATACTGTGTTCTCCAGCCTTCTGGAATGCCAGAGCAGAGACTTAGGCTCCAAAGGAATGAAGAAGCTTTGGTTTGGAATCATAGATGAGGGTGCTATGGTGCACATCAGTGACCAGCCAGCTCATTCAATAGATAATGAGAAACAGCCCAGGAAGTGTGAAGACTGCTCTGTTTCCTGATCGTCAACCCCTAGAACTTCAGATTTACAGGCCAGTCTTTCCATGTCAACTCACTCTAAGTCCCCTCTGCCACACACCTAAAAAAGAGACGGTGAGTAGGCACATCTGAATAACAAGTGGGAGGAGAAATTTCTCTGAGTTTGGAAGTGCTGGAAGGGAGGACTAAGTAAAAGAATCTGGGATGGGGGAATTATACTGAGAAAGCCTGACTCTAGCCTGGTTTCCTTCTCATGCCAGCAAACACTATTTAGAAAGCCTATTTTTCTGTCCTTGGAGTCCTTTGGGAACGGACAGATTCAATGAAGTTTCCTTGGTTATAATTTTCTTCAGGAGGAAGCCAACAGCTAGAGGATCCAGAGAGAAAGTGAATAGAAATCAGGAAGGCACACTACCTGCTTTCTCGGTCAGCATACATCTCCATGTGCCGGGGGTTGATGGTGGGGTCAATCACAACCCAAGAGCCACCCCGCAGCTCGGCCTGGGGAGGAATGTAAACCATCACAGGTTGGGAGCACTCCCGCAAGCTGTCCACGATGTAAGCGCCAAACTTCAGCACTTGATCGTACATATCTGCAGAGAATGAGACAAATTAGAAATCATGAAACTTATCTTCCCCAAAGTAGTGCTGCCAAACATTGTTCACACCATGGTATGTGCAGAAAAAGAAAAAAAAAATTGTTACTGTACACTGTGTCTCCAAGAGAGGCTGCTCACTGCTGGAGGTGACAGGTTCCAGACACCTCATGTCCTGTGTGGCCACCTTGAAGACTAACGGGATTGGTTTCTTTCCCTGTATCCCACTCAAGACTCTGGAGGATCCTCCAAAGTATAAGAGAGAATTGTACTGTTTTTCATAAGACAGTGTGCAAGCCCTCCAGACAGCATATCCATTTTACATCATCCCTGAATTTCTGTTCTCAGGTTTCACCACATTAATTCATACTAGCTCTACAAACGTTGAGTATTTTTCATGTCAATATGTGATCTCTCCCACTACATTAAGTTTTCTGAAGGAAGGAACTATTCTAGCTCTTTTCAATTCCTCTCATGATTCTTAGCATATGATGAGCTCTTAAAATGTGCAGCTAGTGGAAATGGATCCTTCAAAAATTTATCTTTGAAACTATTTTTCATCTTTGTATCCCCAGTATCCTACCCAGTGCCTAGAACACAGTTAGTGCTCAATAAGTATCTGCTGAATGAATAAGGGAATGAATAAGCATATAACATACTTTGGAAAAAATGTAACAAGAAAGAAAAACAAATTAATTCTTTAATAGTTGAATTTTTATAGCATATCAATGAGAGAAAATTAAATATAAATGTATAGAAAATATCACACAGCCACATAAAGTGCCTAGTTAACTCTTCATTCTGCTAAAGAATACTCCTGAAGGCCAATAGTAGCCTGAAGAAAAGGACTGCTAGTGCATAAATAAAGTGAGCCCTTGGAAAGCTGGATGAGCTTATTTATTACCCAACCTTTTTCTTTTGGAAGGCAATTAGGATTGAACCCAGGGTCTCACACATGCTACGCAAGTGCTCTACCACTGAACTACACCCCCAACCCTTTTATATTTTTTGAGACAAGGTCTCACTAAATTGACTAGGCTGGCTTGGAACTTGTGATCCTCCTGCCTCGGTTTACCGAATAGCTGGGATTACAGATGTGCCACTATGTCTGGCTTATTTCCCAACTTTTTTATGGACCACTATCCATTTCCCAGTTCTCTAAAGTATTGCTAGAGTCTTAGGTTTATGATTCCAGATGTTTAATGGATATTTCAGTAGAGCCACAATGGATCTTTTCTAAACACCAAATAACAGGTTTAACTGAATTCAAACTTTCCTATCAAAGAGAGGATCTCAATTTGGAATAAATCAATTCTGGAAATCCAAGGCAAAGAAGCATTTTTCAGGAAGTTAAGAGCAAGCCAAATAGAAATTGCTTTCATTGTAGTTACTGGAAAATTAAACTGCCACCTTCCCCAAAGTAAAAATGACTCTATATACAAACTATCAATGCTCACAGTCCACTCCATGGCACATGCCTTTCTCCATTGCCCCAATCTGGGTTGTAAAGGCTCCAGAAATTTCAAGTTGCCCAGGAAACATACATGGAATGTGTATGGTTATATACTCTGTTTATATGATCAGAGCAAGACATTTATTCCTTTGGGAGGAAAGTAAAGACCAAAAAAATTTACTGCTAATTATACAACTGCTGTATGAAGAGCAGGGAATAAAAGACTTTAAGCGCTTTACGCTAATTCTGTGGTTATGAAAATAATTGCTCAGTTCAAATTATTTTAACTAAATTAATTCTTTAGTGGATATTTCAACCAGTGCTACATAATAAAATAATTGTCTAATTAGCAGTACATTTTTCAGTGCTGCCAAGAGTACAGTTTCAGAACAAGTAACAGAAAGGAGTGGCCCTTGTCAGTATTGTGCAGAGAAGAAATGGAAGGTGTAGATAAAAGGTGAAAACAAAATAATAGAAGATTGCACAAAAAGTCATTCTACCTGCAAAAGGAAGAAAAAAAAAGTTACAAGTAAATGAAGACAAAGCTTCCAGCCTCTTTATTCATTTATGTTTGTTAAAAATATATCTAGCTGGCATGGTGGCACATGCCTCTAATCCCAGTAACTCAAGAGGCTGAGACAGGAGGATTGTAAGTTCGAGGGGCCAGCCTCAACAATTTGGGGAGGCCCAAACAACTGAGTGTGATCCTATTTCAAAAAATGAAAAAGAGCTGGGGATGTAGCTCAGTAACTAAGTGTACCAGGTTCAATCCCCAGTACCAAAAAACAAACATATCTATACTAAAATTTATCTCTGTATTGTGTTGAACAGATCTAACTCCTAAAAGGGGAAGACTTTTCTTAAAATTTATTTTCCTTTCTTCCCTCCCCCCCTGCCTTTTTTTTTTTTTTTGGCGGTACTGGGGATTAACCTAGGAGTGCTCTACCAATGAGCTATCTCCCCAGTCTTTTTTTTTTTTTTTTTAATTGAGATAGGATTTCACTAGCTAGCCCAGACTGGCCCCCAATTTGAGATCTTCCTGCTTTAGCCTCCTGAGTAGCTGGGATTACAGGCTCATTCACTTAATTAAAAAAAAAAATAAAGAAACCCAGTTGATTTCATGCTATATGGAAATAGTTTAGAATGAAGTTGAGTGTGTGTATATTTTTCGTTTGTGTGTAATGATTTTGGTTCCTCTTTTTTGACATCATAGCTAGCTTACTGTGTACCAGGGATCATGACGGCACATACACATATGAATCATTCAGTCATAAGAACATCATCTAATTTATATATCCAAATTATAGGTGAATAAATGGAAGCTTAGTTAAATAAGAGTTATGTGGCAGAGAGAAGACTGAAACTCAGGTCTTTCTGGTTCTAAAGTCCACATTCTACTACCTAATTTTTACTCAGGTTCTTATTGTTAGGAAAAGAGCACCAGGTTGATCTCACCTGGAACACCAACAGACCCACAATGCAAACATCAACACCTGTATCAACATAAAGCAGGCTATTAAAATATAAACAAACATAAACAAACTCTACAAATCAATACGCTTACACTGAACTCCAGGTATCCCAAACCACATATTTTGAAAGGCAGGTTGAAATACTTGGCAACAATCTGACATAAAATTGTCTAAAATCCCTTCCTATTTAACAGACAGAGTGAAGACACAGACAAGAGTAGCAGGGGAGGGGATCCCCAAGGGTTTACACTAGAAATCAATCTAGGGAATTTCAAAGCTATGCATATGTTGTCAGTTCTCAGGCCCTGAGAAATGCAACTGGAATGGAATATACTGATAGGTTCTTCACCAGAGAGGCAGGAGCTTAGAGTTTTCTAGCATTCTGGGTAAATAAAGCACATCTGCATGAATGGTGATCACAAATAGCCTTTGGAGCATGTTCTCAGCATCCAGTCACCAAACCTGCCTAAGGCTTTCATTGTTACACAACATGGATAAACTGTGGCAGCCACATGTACCAAACAAGGAAGCAGAGTGACTGAAAATGCTTCCACAGTGCCCCACACTCTCAAAACTGGAATTGATCTTGTTGGTTTGGGCAAGATTATCTGTTAGAAGCTGAAGGTAAACATTAGGCATACACAAGCTCAATATACATAATGTCTCTCACGAGTTCATTATGGCCAGCAGACACTGTATTTCAACATCCAAATAATCAGAGACTTTAAAATAGACTTCATTCCAGTTAAAGTTTTCAATAAATGTGTTTTTTTATTGTTATTTATAACCTGTCCCAGGAAAAAAATAATAAGTATAACATGAAAAGCCAACTGAGAGTGACCCTGTAGCACCAGCAGTGAGGCGGCTTAATATCACTGGGATTTGCATCCTATCAAGCTATTCATGCTGAGGCTGGGACCCTGGTGCTAATTTCTAGTAAATTTCACGCTTGATGTCTCCCTGTTGTGGGTCATTGCCGGTTCGTCTAAATAAACTGCTTCCAAATGGCTCTTCCATCTAAATATTCAGCCAGTTTTTATAATTTAATTTTGCATTATGCTGAATAGCCTTCCGGCCAGATAGAGCTCATTGGAAAAAAAGCACCAATACCATCTTGACAAGCTTTTATTTATTTATTTATATTTTTACTGCTCGAATTAGACCTCCTAGGCCGACTAGTAAAGAGTTTTTTTTTTTCCCCTCCACTAATGTCAATTTTCAGCATAGCAAGAGCTGTCTCTAATCTTTTCCTACTCATTACACACAATTTTGGAGTCATTTTACCCACAGTGCAGTCGGCTCCTGGCTGTGTGTTTGTGTGCACTGAGGGATGGCATAATTGTTTATTTTCCCTCCCTGCATAATCCCTAGCCAGTATTGAAACCAAAACTGCAAACATCTCCCCAAGGGATGTGGAGAATGACAAGAGGCTCTCAGTTTAGGTCCCTTTACATGAGATAATATGCAGGAAACATCCTGACCTGTATGTAAATATGAACGGTGCTGTTCTCCCCCTCCTACTTCCACATAGATCTCTATCTTCCCTAAAGCTTATCTGTCTTATGTGATGTGTAAACAGACTCATTAGTACCAAAATTCAGAAGACAAAACTGGTCCTGCTCTATATTAAGCCAAGAACTCATTTCTGACCAAGGGCAGGAAAGAAAAGGGAACAGGCACTTGTTATTTAACAGGTACAGAGTGTAAGTTGGGGATGATTAAAAAGTTTAGGATATACTAATGCTGGTTACACAATCTTGTGAATGTATTTAATGCTACTGAACTGCATACTTACAAATGGTAAATTGATAAATATTATGCAATATATATTTTACCACAATAAAATATAATATTTCTGAGCTCTTGAAATTTCTTTTCACAATAATCAAGGATATCCCCAAAGGAAGGGAGAAGCAGGTGGGTCATAACTTTCTCCAGAATGTTCTAGGATCTGGTTCTGGTTCTGGGCTTGCAGATCAGCCAACTGAGTTTTAAGAAGTCAGTCTACATTACCACATCACTATATTACTCTCCCAAGTGTCACTGTTTAGCTGAACCATCTTGGGAAATTCACTTACCCTCCATCCCAATTTATGTAAATCATGGATAACAATATAAGTTACCCCTTAGCAGTGCTGGTTGTGATGACTGTGCCCCACGCATGCTAGGCGAGTGCTCTACCTCTGAGCCACAACTCCAGCCCCACTCAGTGAATCTTAATTGTTGTTGTTCTTATTGTCACAGGGCTAGCAGCCAATCTGGGCCTGAGCCAAAAGATGTAGCAGAGTTGAAGCTTTTCCTAGAAGTGACACTTCTGAAACTTTTGAACTCTGAACTCTAGTTAGCATATCATCTCCAGGCTGACTCATCAAGACTGCATTTTCAGCACTGCTTCCCGGTCAGGGCTTAACATACATCTTACAGTCAAGGAAGTGGAGATGGAGTGAAATCTGACACTATGTGAACCTCAAATACAGCAATGAAAGGGGTGTTAGGTCTCCCTCCCACTGGCTTCCACATGATATTATCCCCTTTTGAACACCCTGCTATTGTGTTTATAGTTATCACTTTGCCATTCTGCCCAGGACATTTTTCCTGACTTCCTGAGGTAATATCTGTTTCTTACTTATTTTTGTTAGCTCTGAGATGGTTGACATAGTTCCTTGCACTCAGAAACTCAGTAAAGATATGTAGGATTGACTTGTTTAACCTACACTCTCAATGTTTCCACTGATTTATTATCTTGGTCAAAAAATAATTCACCTTCACAGTTTAAAAAAGTACACAATTTATATGTATAGTCAAATCTCCCCCAAGAAAAGCACAAAAACACAAAATGTGGTAGTTCTCTAGCAAATAAGAATTTTTTCAAATTAAAATCAATCAAACAAAAATTAACCTAGTCCATTTTACAAGGCAAACCTGATCATACAGGGCTCTTTCCTAGCCAGGCAAGGGAAAAATCACTGGGAAAATGATAAATACCTCTAACCACATGGCTGATGATCTATAAAAGGGGAACTTCCCTAGGTGTGTCAGCTCCTTCCTCCCATTCTCCTAATCCTTCTACTATTTCTGAATCTTGAGATGAATGAGATTTGTACCCATCAGCATACTCTCTCAGCCTCCAGATGTATATAGAGTCTGCCCTTAGCCTGGCCATGGATCTCTGCATTGGAGAGGACACTTTACCACTATAAGAGGTGGAGTGTTTTCTTTGGCCCTCCATGTACTGTCCATAGTGGCTTTGCTCATTGGAGGTTTCTCATTTAATGGTGATATGGACTTCCTAATCACTAAGCAATTCCCATAGCACAGAGTAGAGCCTTTATAATAATGGTCTAATCTGCTAGAGCCACTGGCCCAGGGCTGTTGGTGGATAATAATAAAATGTATCACAAATTACCACAAAGAACAGCCTCTGGTACAGAATTTGTTCATTTTCTTCTAGTTTGTGCTAATTTCAGTATCTATCTTAGTCAGTATACAACATTAGAAAGTAATATGAATGAAGAACATGCCCAGAAAGAGGGACAGGGACAAGTACAATCCTCCTTTCTAGGACCATCAGAACGGTACAATATCTACCTATGAAAGCAAAATCTACAACAGTAGCCCACCTCGGTAACTAACAGATTATTCTGTAATTTAGTAAGGAATAATAAAACATACCATATTTTTCCATTTGAATTGCAATTCAGAAGGTATCTTAGAGTAGCATAATCCCCCAAAAGCCTAGGGTGATGGGCTGTCATCATACCCCCAGAATCTGCAGTATCTACTCCCTCCCCATGTCACGTGGTATCCAGTAATCAGTGTTGTCCCTGTAGCCCACAACCAAGTTAGTCACCTTTCATTCCACCAGAGAAGCCTCTCCAGTTGGCAAAGACCATCAAGGGCAGCCCTTCGCGGTTGAAGTCCTTGATAGCCTGATAGGTCTTAAACGCAGAATCTGGGAACCAAACCTGGCCAGCTTGCTGAATTATCTATTGGGGAAAGTCAAAAAAGAAGATAAAATTAACAACACAGGACTGGGGTTGTAGCTCAGTGGTAGAGCACTTGCCTGGCATGTGTGAGGCCCTGGGTTTGATCCTCAGCACCACATATAAATAAATAAACAAAAGATTCATTGACAACTTAAAAAAAAATTAATAACACAGCTTAAGGGAGAACTTCTCCAAGATGAACAAGATTTTATGTATTAAAAAATGAAAAGTCAAGCTGAATGGGGTGGCATATGCCTGTAATTCCAACTATTTGGAAGGATGAGGCAACAAGATCACAAATTCAAGGCTAGCCTTGGCAATTGGATGCTGGGAATATAGCTCAGAGGTAGAACACATGTGCAAGGTCTTGGATTCAAACTCAGCACAGAAAAACAAACAAACCTGAAAATTCAATCAAACCAAATGAAAACTAGTTTATCGGGCTGTGGATGTGGCTCAAGTGGTAACACGCTTGCCTGGCATGTGTGCGGCCCGGGTTCGATCCTCAGCACCACATACAAAACAAAGATGTTGTGTCCGCTGAAAACTAAACAATAAAAAAAAAAAAAAATTCTCTCTCTCTCTCTCTCTTAAAAAAAAAAAAAAAGAAAACTAGTTTATCAAGATCATTTTTTTGGGGGGATGGGGGTGTATTATAGATTGAACCCAGGGGTGTTCAACCACTGAGCCACATTCCCAGCCCTTTTTATTTTTTGAAACAGGGTCTCGCTGAGTGGCTTAGGTCTTCAATAAGTTGCTGAGGCTGGCCTTTAAACTTGAGATCCTCTTGCCTCAGCTTCCCAAGTTGCTGGGATTATAGGCATGCACCATCTCTTCAGTCTCAACATCAACAGAGTAGTATTTACTTAAGTAAGAAGAGAAGAACTCCCACAATACAGGAGGGGAACTGATAGCAGTATACCCCCAAGACCACTTTTGAAGAGAAAAAGAAAGGATCCTGGACCTTTTAAATATTCTTCTTTTTGAGTGTTCCTTAGAAAAAAGGGGGAAACCTAACTATTACTAATGAGAGAATATAGGCCTAGGAACCAACCCCCATTCATATTTCTGTTATTTTTTTTTTTTTTTTAAAGGCAGATCTGGTAATGGAACCCAGGGTCTCATGCATGCTATGTAAGTGCTCTACCACTGAGCCACATCCCCAGTGCTCATTCAATCTTCTTGAAGGCAACTTGAAATTGGGCACCATGGCACATGCCTGTAATCACAGAGACTCAGGAAGTTGAGGCAAGAGGATCCTAATTTCAAGGCCTCAGCAACTCAATAAGATCCTATATCAAAATAAAAAATAATTAAAAAATGGACTGGGGATGCAGCTGAGTGGTTAAAAAAAAGAGGGGTAGTGGGTGCGGGGGGGGGGGGGGGGGTTGTGGTATCCATGCCTGGAGTTAGGGCAGACTGCATTATCAGTTCTAATTGTAGCTCTTCCATGTGTTTGTTCAGAGAATCTACAACAGATGAGCTTCAGTGCTATCTCAGTTGCCTTTCTGTAACAGCATCTCTCCAACAAAATCAGAACATTTTCTGATTTCAGTAAGAACAATGTAAAGGCCTATTTCATTTGGGGGACAGAACTTGGCTTGTTGTCTATCTAGAGTCATCTTAAAAGTGAACACACGAGGGCTGGGGATATGGCTCAGTTGGTAGAGTGCTTGCCTTGCATGTACAAGGCCCTGAGTTTGATCCCCAGCACTTAAAAAAAAAAAAAAACAAAAGTGAACACATGAGTCAGGCATGGGGATGCACACCGATAATCTTGGCAATTTGGGAGGTTGAGGCAGGAGATTGCAAGTTCAATGCTAGCCTCGGCAACTCAGTGAAGTCCTAAGCAACTCAGCAAGACCCTGTCTCAAAAAACAAAAAGAGCTGGGATGTGGGTCAATTATTAAGCACCCTTAGGTTCAGTCTCCAATACCAAAAACAAACAAACAAAAAAAAAACCCAAAAAAGAAACACACACACAAACACATGATGGTCTAAAATCATTCAAGGCTGCTGCTGTGCTTTCCCTTTAAAATTATCCCTAGTGTATCCACAGGCACTGAAGGGAAACAAGCTCTAAGCACAGGCACACAATGTACTCTAGGTGACCTACCTTGGCTTCAGAATCCAGGTTTGCAGGATCAGCTGGGATACTTAGTTCTACTGTTCGAGTTTCTACGGCAACTACTCCCACAGGTATTCCTCCTAGCCTGATAAAAAATGAGCCACATCAGAACCCAATGCATGTCGAGATTATAGCTAGTCGTTTATTTTCCAATCCCACATCAACACTGGGACTAAAACTAGAAGCAAATCAGACAGCAGGGGGGAATCTAACTTCTAGGGGCTAAATGTGAGAATATGGATTTAGTATTTATTCTATAAATATGGTGGGAAACTATCCTTGGAACCACTCCTATTCTGGATAGCCCCAACAGGATAAATTCAAACCAGGGCTGTAACAAGGGGATCTTCTATATTTAGACTCATTTCAGTGCACATACAAATCTACCTCTGTGGTTACCAAATGAAGTTTCTCTATTCACTCTAGAGCATCTCTTGGTGAATATGGAGGGAAATGGTCTGGAAGGTAGTAGGAATCTGAAACTTTTGGTAACTTTTCATGAGTCCTGGTCCTGTGAAAATACAACTATAGTTTTCTTTTCTTTTTTTGGTGGTACTTGAACCCCAGGGCCTTGTACATGCTAGGCAACTACTCTATCCCTGAGCTACATCCGAAGCTCTTTTAATTTTTGTTTTGAGACGGGGCCTTACAAAATTGCCCAGGTTCACCTTGAACTCGTGATTCTCCTGCTTCAGCCCCCTGAGTAACTGGGATTACAGGTATGCACCACCATGGCTGATAGAGCTGTAGTTTTTATGGAATATGAATAATGTGGTGCAAGATTTGAGGGTACAGAAGGTTTTACCACTGGGTGTGTCAGTGGGGATTGTGTGTAGGTGTGTCATGAGAATGATGAAAAATATATACAAAGAGTAGGGAAGTGGTTTAAAATGGGCCCTTAAGTTTTTCTTTCACGGGAAAAGAACAATGGGACAGGGACAATTTCAGAAATCATTCTGAATCTACACTGGAGGCATATATTTAATCTCAAAGCTAAGTTAATTAAAAAACCTGTTCAGGTACTTAAATGTTTCTACATTTATACTCCATGAGACGCTCTAAACTTAGTCTTCATAAAGATTTCCTAGGAAAATCAGAGAGCAGGAGAGGAGAGGGGCAGAGATGGGGGGAAGGAAGAGAGATTGAGGGAAGGGAGAATACAGAAATGCAAAGACAGGGTGAGTCTTTACCCTGGAATATGTGATTCAATCTTCACTCTCAGTTGCATTACTTGGGCCTAGGGCTGGGATGGGCTAGTCTCTTGTTCCCCACACCATCTCCATAACAAACTTTTCCATGAAGGATGGTCTTGGGTTGTTACATTGGCTACTGGAAATGGATTCTTGTCATCACAACAGGCCTAATGGGGGACTGAGTGGAGACCACCCACCCCCTTGTCACTTGCCCGCATTGAATCAGAATCAAAAGCCCTCTAGATAACCAGACAACGAGCAGGAGGTACACAGGAGGGCTTAGAAATATTTCTGCTCACAATGATTAACAATCCAACAGGAAACTTGTAATTGCAAAAGCCACCCTAAATCGGTAACTTATAACTTATATATTAGGGCCCATGTGACCTAATAAAGAACATCTTTATCCGAGTATTACAGTTATTTATTGAACTTGAAAACAGCTCAGAACAACTTCTGTTTTCTATTATACTTCATATAAATTTTATCAGGCTAGCACATGAAGATGCTACATCTTGTTTTATAGTGTGTCCCTGGACAAGGTGCCATAGAATAATAAAAGACAATTTACAGCCAATAGCACACGTATTCCAAACATACATACCAAAGATGAGTTTTGGCAGCACTTACAGTAACAATCCCAGAAGAATACATTTATATTTATTTCTCAAAATGCCATTGCTTTTGAAAGAAGCTAGCTGTACTTGTGTTTTATATACTTGTGAGTATGTGCATGTTTGGAGTAAGAAACCCAAAACTCATCAGATGGAAAGAAAGGAAGAAGTCAGAGCGAGTGTCAGAATAAACAATGGCAGAGTTAACCACAGCCAAGCTTGACTGATCTTGGTTGCAGAATGATTCCCGTTCTTCCAATCATAAGTGTAAAGCATTGTTCTCTTATTTCCCAAGGGAAAATCTTAAAGACCTTAACAAAGGCTTGGTTTTGTGAGGCTTACAATCTGTCATGTTTTCAATAGATAGGAAAACTGAAGCAGAACAGATAAGAGACAAATTCTCAAAAAAGTTGGCCCTAGTGTGACATGAGGACTCTTTTGTAATGAGCTGATAGGTCCTGGGTAGTAGGACACAAACTCTCATGCATGCCCCACAACTGCCTCCCCAGTGGGAATTTTAATGGCACAAAAAATAATTCTCACTGGGACCCAGAAGCCTGGGGTGAGGTAAAAGACCTGAGACGCAAAAGGAAACGAGCAGCTAGTTTCTGTGAGTTTCCATCTGAGCTAACTCAGACCCGAATCCTATTCAGAGTCACAGTGGAAGACCCTGTCTGTGGGATTTGCCATCTGATGGCTCCCTGTCACTGGCAGCATGAGGCGTGCTGACCTGCTATACTGAGCAAACCACAAAGCCTAGAATTATTTTCAAGGCTAGAATCTAAATCTCAACCCAATGTGGCATGTTTGAGAATCTTGAGCAGGTGCCACTTTTCACCAAGATAAGGAAAACTGATTGCCCCCGAGAGGAAGGTGAGCACCAGATGCAGGTCCCTCGGGCAGCATGTCTCCGCAGTGCAGAACTAGATTAAGATCAGCCTTGGCAGGTGCTTGTTATACTGAGAGCTGCAGATTATTTCACACAGAGCTTGCTGTTGAGTGAAGCACTTCTTAGAGTGGGTATTAAAATTTAATAGAAACTTCAATTTCCCACTTATAAAACATGGGTATTCCGGCAACCTATACCAGCTTATTTTACTCATTCCTGTTTCAGGTAAACTTTTTTTTTTTGAGGGGGGAGGGAGTACAATTCAAATCTGATTATAATCTAATATAGTACATAAGTCACTTAAGTAATCTTGATGCCATGATGGAACTTCTCTCAGGTTACATAAGAAACAGATGAGTCTCTGATTCACTTGTCACCTGTTCCTAAAAGAAAGTAGTCTATGGGGGAGGGGAAGACATTGGTAGGCTATGGCTATTGTAGTTGGGCATTACACCCCCAAAGAGTTTTCCTCGCAGCATTATTAAAAGGAAATATTGTCAGAATCAGCCTTTATATTAAATGCATCACTGGAGTGACACTCTAAATGACTACTGGGAGCCAGTTAGAATACATTGGGCCTGGTTATAATCCAATATTCTTAGAAAGTTTTGATGAAGAGATCATTACTGATAAAAATCTATATGGCCATGGCCCTTCTGCTTCTTATTTTCAGTTGGAAGAAAAGAGAGCTTCCAAAATAAAAGAGCTCTTACCTGGCTCTACCAACCACCACAGTCTGTGCCCACGGCTGCATAATCTCTGAGAAAGATCCATAGTCAAAAAATCCACTCAACCACTGACCTTTCTGGGCTACAGAAGGAAAAAAAAGAATAAAGACAGTCAATCCATTGACAGTGCGCTGGAACTGATGAATTTAAGGTGGGATCTGGGGGATTATTTGGGGGAGTTTGTTGTTGTTTCTAACCATATTATAATAGATGGAAGCATTAGGCAGCTGAATGTTCATCTGCCTTCAGACATCATCTCCTATTTCATTTGCTAGTCTGCATAAAAAGAATCATTTATCAGCAAAAACATCATTTATTGTTAAACGATGGGGTTCAGCTAGCACAGACAGTTTGCATGCTTTTAAATAAATAACTTGGCTTTTTTCAAGATACCACAAGCATTTGTCAAAAGGCAGCCAAGTCATTAAAGATGTTTTAAAAAATGTCTATTTCTATTTTGAAACTCGTCTTACAATTTTGTTTGATTCCATTGATTGTCTTTTAATGGAAAGATGAAAGCAGTCAAATAAGTTAATGATCAGATGAGGACCCAAATTTGAGGAAAAGAAAAGGGATTCAGTGTTTCTGCTAGAAAAGTAAGATAGATCCAAAGTATAATTTTTCTACAAGAAAGGGTCATGACCACATACTCTTGACAGAGCAAAAACATAATGGTTCAGATGCATAATGCTTAATGCCATTAACCTCCCTTGCACAGAAAATTCCCTTCATTGGCAAGACATGTACTTTCAATATCCTAGTTTAAAAACTTTCGTTCCACAGGTATAAATGTTTGACCAAGGCCCTAGGAAAGCTTCTGCAAATAACTGTTTCCTAGTTTGCCCTCTCAGCTCATGGTTTCTCTGTGATTCTTCTAATTTGAACACAGCCCTCCACCCTGTAAAAACCCAAGTCCAAAACCAATTAAAAGTGAAGATCCGAGCAAGCTAACCTCTGCTGACTTAAACAGGATGGAGAGTGTTTTATCAAGACTAAACTTGTAATTACTGTGTTCTACATTCCTTGCCTCTATGGCCCCAGTGTAAAATGTGATCATCCATTTCAAAATTATCTCTCCATCGTGAGCCCAAAGCCGATCGTTTAGATTCTGGTCTCGTGTTGGGCGTCAGTTTGAAGAATATCATGGCACTATCTTCTCTAATAAATGACTTTAACTTTTCACCTAGAAGATATCTGCTTTAACTTATCACAGGGAATCATCTGCTTTCTTTAACGCTTCCACTAAATTAAAATCTGAAGTCACTCGATTTGGGAGCGAGTGTTAGCTACAGAGAGACAGCAGGATGAATTACTGGGGAGTCGATGAAAAAATATTATACAAAAAATAGAAAACTTAGTTTATCACAAATTTCATTTTATTCTCTGGTTCTCATTAATAATGACGGGGATAACCCCTATCTACACCCACACTTCTGTTCACACCATGAATGAGGGGAATGATGAAGGTTCTAATCCAAATTTTAACTTTACATGCCCAGATCATTTTATAATTCTTACTTTAATAATGATTAGGAAGTACAGAATTAATTTCAAGTGAAAAAATCTGCAGCTTCCCCTCCCTTCTTTGATATTGAGGATTGAACCCAGGGGTGTTGTAGAACATTTTACCTCTCATTAAATTACTGATGTTGTCATTGAACTTGAGATCTTCCTGTCACAGCCCTCACTGGAATTACAGGTATATGCCACCATGCCTGGTTGAAAATGTTTACTTTTTTAAATAAACCTTCATGCCTAATCATAGCAACAAAAAAAGCTGACTAAAACACCTGAAAATGCTAATCTATTGTTCCTATTTCAACCCCCCCAATATAATTTTCTGTCATTATTTATCTTTATTTTTAAACATGTTGCAGCTCTTTATATTTTTATTTTTTATTTTTTTGGTACTGGGGATTGAACTCGGGGCACTCGACCACTGAGTCACATCCCCAGCCCTATTTTGTATTTTATTTAGAGACAGGGTCTCACTGAATTGCTTAGTGCCTCTCTGTTTCTGAGGCTGGCTTTGAACTCACGATCCTCCTGCCTCAGTCTCCAGAGCCGCTGGGATTACAGGCATGCGCCACTGCACCAGGCTTAAACTTTATTTTAATTACTATAAAAATAAAATAAAAAACCCTCTTGCCTTATATGTTGATTAGGGTAGAGTGAACTCTTGGTTATTGTAGTTGGGCTTCACAGTCCCCACAGTGCAGATGAGACAGTCAGACATAGAACTTAGAAGCCTGTTAAGATGGTTCCCTAGATTTCTCAGGAGAACTTTTGCTGAGACTTGTTCTGATTTTCAGGAGAAAAGAGGCTCACCTCATTTCCATAAAAGTCCTGAATTTTAAGGTTGATAGGTGTGCTAGGCACATACTTCTTATCATAATCATGTATAAAAATAAGAGGCAAGGAGAAAACTACTATAGTGATTTTTCTGCCAGTGTAAGAAATTTTTTATTAAGATTAATAAGAAAAGGCATTGAAATCAACATTAACTGTTGATTTTTCTAGAATATCTACAGTCAGGTGTCAGATGAAGCCTGAGCTCTAAAGTAATAGCTGTGTGGCCTTACACAGATCATTCAACTTCTCTGAGATTGTAAAATGGTGAACTTTCATTCTCATTCTCTCTCAAATAATGTATATATGAATTTCTTTCCATCTGATCCGGCTTTAGTGTGTACTCTTTCTCCTTCCTTCCTTCCTCTTTTCTTTTTTGCAGTACTGGGGATTGAACCAAGGGGTGCTCTACTACTGAGCTACATCCCCAGCCCTTACTAGTTTCTGACACAAGGTCACTAAATTGCTGAGGCTGGCCTCAGACTTGTAATTCTTTGGCCTCAGCCTCTCTAGTAGCAGGGATTACAGGTGTGTGCTACTTGCATCTGGCTTGGCTGCTTTCTTAGTCACATGCTTTTATGTGGGAATTGTGATTGAAAGAAGATTAAAAGTTTGAGAGCCAGGGCACCACAGAGACTTCAAACATATACATACTTGGGTGAGGACGACCTGCTAACATCCATCGAGGATCATATGGAGCCTTTGTGGGAACAAACTCAATGATTCTATCTATAGGATCCTTGGAGTTCAGGAGAGGAACTGAACTGTGCACGCTCTAAAGGGAGATTGGGAAAGAAAGAGCACAGCCATCAGTGAAAAACCGTCTTATGCTCCAACTCAGCAACAGCTACAGACAAAAGATAGCAGGTTCCACATTCAGAAATTAGATGCATTGGTCCCAATCACCAGCCAGAAGCATCCTAGTTATGTGCCAGGCACAGAGGAACATGCACAGGTCTTAATCTCATTTAGAAGTCTGGCACAAAGTGATGCATTTTGACTCTTGATTTCAGTGTGCCCACGCTTTCTGGGAAGCTCTCCAGAGAATGAATGACTATTACAAAAGGAGAAAACCCAACAATGAGTAGGAAACCTTAATATGCTGGAATCTGAGTCTAGAAAGGACATGAAGGCATTCTTGGCTGGAAAATACCAGAAACAGGCCTAATGAAATCCAGAGACATTTTAAAGGTAGAAAGCAAAAGATGTGTTTGAGAAAAAGAAATCAAGATCTCTCAGAGAAATATTTCAGAATAAAAAATTCCTCTGCCTTAAAGATGAGACTTCAAACATAGAGACAATGAGCCATGTTAGAAATGGCAGGTTCTGCTGGAAGGAAGGACTCACCTTGGGCATGTATGACAGCCAGTGCAGGACAGTGAAAACTCCTTCAAAGTCATCACAAACGGTAGAGTGGGTTACCCCATTGTTGTGCATGATCTGGATGCCCCCAAGCTGGTTATTGGAGGTGTAAACTTCCCTTCCAAGGACCTGGAGAAATGAGCAAGAGAAAGGACATTTGTCTCTAAAAAAGTAAAGACATAGTTTATTTCATAATTCTCACTGAAATAGGTTCTTTTCATCACAAGACAGAGATCCCAGACTCTGTGGGTTGTTCTGAGTGACTACCAGGATCTTCTTCCTAAAAAGAAAACTCAGAAAACAAAAAAGAGTTTTAAATAATCACATATACGGTTGCAATTTAAAATCCAGCAAGCTTTTCTCTCTACTAGCGACCATAGACAGGTAGAAGGCAAAAGATGTCTTTGAGAAAAAGAAATAGCATTCTTGGAGTCTGACTTGAAACTGCAGTGATGGGTAGGCTGGGACCCTGAGGCACAGGCCACCCTGTCATGTGTAGGTCTGGCAGAGTTGTTATGCACATAAACAAAAAAGATAGCATGCCTGTCTTTTGACAAGCCGCAGTTAAAGAAACCCTGTGGGGATCTGGGTTCCTCATTTGTTTCCTAAAGGATTACCTTTTTCTTCACATTTGATTTTGGTTTTTTCTTTTTCTTCTTTCCCTAGTACTGAATATTGAGCTCAGGAACCTTGTGCATGCTAGGCAAGTGCTCTATCAACAAACTACATCCCCAGTTCTCTTGTGTTTGATTTTTAAAGCAGGTTCCCACTCAAAAGCCCTAAAGGGGGCAAAAATTCTGAAGCAACCAATGATACAGACACAAACCCCTGAGTCTCAAATCCTCTTTGTGTGCTGGGTGCAGGACTATGATTTATTCCCAAGCCTGCTTCCCCTCTGCCTTTCCCTTCCAAGGCTGTAGGAAATTCTGGGCCTCATTCTCTGTCTCTCTGGAGAGTTTAACCCTTGTCAGGTCAAAGGGCACCTGCAATTGCAAACCACAAAGTTTCCTTTAAAGAAGAAAAAGGGGGAAAAAATTCTTGGACTTAGAAATTGTAGGGTTCTTTTCTCCTTGAAGATCGGTTAATAATTTCTTTCAGGGAGGGAGGTTTTCTGACCCAGCAGATGGAAGCCGGGTGGCCTGATCACTGACTATTGCAAACTGCTCAGTGTATAGTAATTGCCAGTCATCTAGGGTAGCCCTGGAGAGCTCTAAACAGTTGTGGAGCACTTACTGTATTTTCCCTTTTCTTTTCCCTTTCTCCTCCTCCTTTAAAAAATAACGACAACACAAAATTTCTTCCTTACTAACTTTTATTCATTTTCAGTCTCTGGGGAGAACCTAATAAATTGAGGGCTGGCAAATTGTACCTGTATATTCCCAAATGGCCCCTTCTTGTTAGGAGCTTTGAGAGGTTCCACTGCGTGCTGGGTCAGCCCCTACATCAAGACCTTCCCAAGGCTGTGGAAGTTGGTGACCAAAGTAATAACCTCACTGTGACCCAGCTGGCCTTGCTTCCATTTAACTTCAGCTACGAAGGGCATTAGAGACTTTTCTGAAAGGAATATGGAAAGCAAAATTGCTCTCAGATTACTGCTTTCCTTGATAAGGAAGCACAGAGAACAAGCCTTTACAGGCAGCCCCAAGCTGAGCAAGCTGCTGGCAGCTCCTTTGAAGGAGCCCCATGAACAGGGGAGAACATATCTGACCACTGGGCTCCCATCCTCCCCTCAGTCCATCTTTAATCTCAGCCCAGGCACTGCAGCTCTTTTCTCATTCTCCTGCTGTCTCTTTCCATTTGCCCTCTCTCTGACTGATACACTGATCTCTCGGTCACTCGGCTTTCTGCTCCACTGAGTCCATATTACTAATAACACCTCCGCCACGGCCAGTTTACCTCATGAAGGCAGGAGCACATCATTACAAAATAAACTCATAACTTTGACATTCTAGCAAATACACGCCGTTTGTTATTTTTATGGCTTTAGTCTTTCTAACAGGCAGAGGGCATTACATACCTGTTTCATTTATATCTTTAAATGTGCGCACACATGCACACTCACACATGCATCAGGAAACAAAACAGAAGAGAAAAATCAAACCAAAACAAATATCCAAAGCAGTCAGTTGATGGGAGATCTTGGTGGAGGCAGAAAAACCTGTCACTCAGGGAGGCCACGCTCTGATCTGGCTCTGGTTTTATGGTCATCATAAACCCGATGGCCCACAACTGGTCCTTCTGGGACAGACTGCCTCTCTGCTAGAAGTCATTCAGTGTGATCAGCAGTATTTTTAATTATTAAAATAAAATTGGAAAGGGGGAAAAGGAATAAAAAGGAGACACTGTGCTGACCCTGAATATCTGATATTCACAATCTATGTCAGGAGCCAACTACTCCTTGTTGCCTATAAGAGAGGTGCCATTTTCTGCTAAGAAACACTATTTTCTGTCCAATCTCTAGTACTTGATAATGTCCAATCAGTAATGGACCATCGAAAGACAAAGCTCAGAAAAAAGGACTGAAGCAGACCAAGAGCTGCTTCATGGTTTAAATGCACCATTCTCAGACGTCTTTGCCCACTCACTTCAAAGGATAGGAAAGCATTCAGAACCAGGCTACTCCCAGAGACCTTCTGCCACTTATCCATCCTACTGCTGAGTTACACTCCCAGCAACTCTATCTTGTGTTGTTACAACAGGAGACAAACTTGAAACAGCAAGATTCAATAACATAGCACATTTTCCTTTAGCAAGCTAAAACTCAAGACTGATGCTTTGGCATTGTTCTGAAAAAGCAGCGGTATTTCTGTTTCTTCTCCTCTGGGTTCTGAAGAAACCCAACTAGGGTTTAACACAACCAAGAACATTAATTCTGAGCTAAAGAAATATTTGCCACGTGTGAAGATTCATTTAATTTGGAAATGAAAGAGAAAAACCATAGGATAGAGTAACAGACTATCTAATAGCTCTCTGACCAGCCTTATTTAGGGAAACGAAGGCGGAGTGGAGACCAACAGACAGAAATGAAATCTGTCCATTTACAAATGCCAACAATCACAGATACTTAACAATCAGCAAGGGGAAAGCAGTACCGCGGGCTCATCTTCAAAGGCTGGATGTTTTGGAGTACGCACAGTAGGATGAAAGTGCACACAATGGCTCCTGATTTATAGGGGTCGTTGCTGACTCAAGTGGTTTTAATGATTTTAGAATACCTCACAACAAAAGCTCCAACCAAGGAAGCAGAATCTGGGCTAGGACAAAATTCATTCTGCCTAACTCTGAAATGATGATGCCAGAACAGTCACGCAGACCCTAATCGACACCTAGGAAGATAAGATGGCCCAACACAAAGAACCACTGTTTTATTCCTCAGTAAGTTGTCTTACCAACCATCTACAGAATAACCTGGGGTCAACAGCTCACATCACATTTTCATGAACTAGGTGGGTTTCATTTGTCACTCTTTTAAACTTTGACATAGGCATTTCTATATTAGTTGAGTTGCTTGCCAGAGTTTTCAAATTATTCCTCTCACATTTTCTACTATTTGAAATAAATTTTAATTTATCTGCCCCAAAGCATCACTATTAAACATAGGAGCCATTCAAACAGAGGAGATGCTCCCAAGGCCCTCTTTGTTTCCTTCCAGATCTAAGTGGAAGAACAACACCATCTTGAGGTCCTCTGCTAAAGGGTACCCAGGCCACAGAACTGATACGGGCTGAACTTGAGAGAAGAAAAGATCTTTACCCAGCCTCTCCATAAATGTAAGCCTCATCCAGTGTTTCATTCATTGCAGCTGGCAGACTTGAGAATTAAGGGCACCACATAAAAGCTACTGATTAGCAGAGAGGCAATTGTTAAAGGCTCCACCAAAGATGCCACAGAGCCTTTAGAAATGTTCAGATGTGTAAAAGGTACAAATGAATGCAGTCATACACACATGCTAAGACCTCTGCTGCTGTTGCTGCTTATCTAGAGACATTGCAGACAGCTCAGGTTTACCACAGCTGACAGGCAATGAAAACAGTCTAATATACCGCCTGCTCTCGCCCTTAAATCCCTTTTTGGAGATCAAGATAAACATGTTCTTCCCTTCCCCAGTACTCCAGACATTTGACTGAAGTGGCGAAGCATTGTGAGGTTTTGTGCAAATGAAATCACTATGTAACACTGAATGAGCGTAGTATTTACTTGTCAGGATATTTGTCAGCACAGGCATTGAGATACGAGTTTCAAAGATGCAACTTAGCTCAATCTTTAAAAAATTGCTCTTATCCTGATACACACATTAAGACCCTTAGACTTATATACAAATATTTGCAATCATGTGCTAAGATGTGAAAAATAATGATGTATAAACAATGGAATAAAAGAGAAAAGCTACTGCTGCTTTCTCCTCTTTTAAACAACCTCAGTGGGTTAGAACATCTTGTATTTAAAGAATCAGAGTACAAAATTCCTCCTGCACCCATGAATTCAGCTATGCAAGCTTTGCTGCAATCCTCATCAGGACACTTCCATTCTCAAGAGAATTTCAGGAGGGTTTTTTGGTAAATTTGCTGAGTTATCATCATCACTGGACTTCATCCAGGATTCTAGGTATTAAAGTCACTTTGAGATCCATCAGGTTATTGATAAAGGTTTGGCTAAGGCAGACAGAGAGATAGACAATGAGAAAGAATGGGTGGAAGTAGGGGAAAAGTAATAAGATGGAAAAGAGGTGGAAGAATGAAGGGTGGGGGGAGGAAGGGGAAGAAAAAAATGTAATAGCTCATCTACTCAGTGCTGCTAACATCCTCTTCCTTGACCTGAGAGGACTACATTTTTAAAAGCTGACAAGTAATTCAACCTCCAATTAACAATTTTAAATGGTGTAGCACATATTACTGTGTAAATGTTTCACCAGGAATACATCTAAGGGTGAATGGAATTAAATCTCCAGGGAAATGGGACCAGTGCCTCCATGATCAAAAATATTTGGGTGTTCCAAAATACAAAGCCATAGGGTTACAACTTTTTCTCTCTTCTTTATTACTACTGCTGTCAATGGCAAACTGGAACATTGGTTGGCAGTTGGTAAATTAGACTTGGGGATATAGAAAAGGCTTAGTGCCATTCGTTGGCAGAGGAGGGAAAAGTCCCTGACTTGAGCCACAGTTGGATTCAAGACCATCCTACAAGACCAAAAATCTTTCTATAAGTAGTATATTACGAAGCAATCAGATTTGCTGAAGAATATATTGGGTCAAAGGGACTGTGCCACCACTGTAGGGAAAAAAAATTTTTTTAGCCAAAAAGAGAATGAGATAC
This sequence comes from Marmota monax, assembly GCF_021218885.2. Classification (NCBI taxonomy): domain Eukaryota; kingdom Metazoa; phylum Chordata; class Mammalia; order Rodentia; family Sciuridae; genus Marmota; species Marmota monax. Next base: position 617,960 of record NW_026694658.1, on the reverse strand, counting down.
AAGCCAGAAATAACACTAGATGACCTCTGTTTACTGAGGTGTAGGCCTCATTGGAGAACAAAGGAATGAGTTAGATGGCAGAAGGATGATGGGTATTGAAGGTAGAGTGGGTAAGGAACAGAGACTCATTTTTAATGTAAAGGGGAAGGGAAGAGCCACATGATAGTTTGCTTGTCAAATGTAGGAGAAAAACGTGTAGGCTTCTGTAGAAAAAGCCGAATGCCAAAAGCAATCACTAATCACATCCTGAGATCCGTCAACTGCTGATTTAGCTAGGGACTTGGAAATACTGATAATAAATGAATTCCAAATATAGAAATATTTAACATTTTAAATAAAGTTTGGTTTGCTGAGGTATAATCTACATATAGCAAAAATGTCCACTTCAAGGTTTATAGTTCTGTAAATGCCGAAAACACATATAGTCATATGTCAACCACCACAATCAAGACAACATTTTCATCATCCCCCAAAGTTCCCTATGTTCCTTTGTAATCCATCCTTTCCTTCTACTCTAACAACCACAGATCTGCTTCTGGCCCCAACAATTTTACCTTTCTAGAATGTCACATATGATGTAGACTTCTAAGTTTAGCTCATTTAGTTAACACAATGCATCAGATCTTTTCACACTGATGCAAGTGTCAGAAGTTCCTTTTTTATTGCTAAGTCGTGTTGCATTTTATGGAAATACCACAGCTCACTCACCTGTTTGTTGGGGGATATATGGAGGGATTATGAAGAAAGCTGATATAGACATTCATATACAGGTATTTATTGAGGGGGGCAATGCTGGGGACTGAACCCAGGAGCTCTCTACCACTGAGGTATATCACCAGCTCTTTTTTTTTTTTTTAATTTTGAGACAGGTTCTTGCTGAGTTGCCAGGCTGGTCTTGAATTTGCAATCCTCCTGCCTCAGCCTCCTGATTAGATGGGATTACAGGTGTGGGTCACCGCACCAAGCTCATGTACAGGTTGTATAGATGTATATTATTATTTGTTTCTTTTTTTTAAATGTTATTTTTAGTTATTAAATGACAGTAGAATATATTTTGAAGTATAACTTCCCATTCTTGAGGTTGAACATGATGTGATTTTCACTGGTTTTGTACTCATAAATGAACATAGGAAAGTTATGCCTGATTCATTCTACTGTGTTTCCTATTCCCATCCTCCCTTCCTCCCCTTTATTCCCCTTTGACATTGTCATTTCTATTGGGTAAATATATAGGAATAGAATTACCAGGTTAAATGATAAGCAAAAATCTAACTCCATAAAAGACCCCCCCACACACAAAAAAAAGAATACATCCTTTTTGAAGTGGCTGTACCATTCTGGATTCCTACCAATAATGTGGGAGAGTTCTGGCTGCCCTGAATCCTCATCAGCACATGGAATTTTTCAGTTAAAGATGAATGAATGAATAAATAAATAAATAAATAAATAAATAAATAAATAAATATTTAGGGCTGGATATGTAGCTCAGTGGAAGAATGCTTGCCTTGCATGAATCCAACCCCCAGCATTGCAAAACAACACCAACAAAAAACAAACAAAAACCTGTAATAATTTGCTTGAAAAAAATTCTAGTGGTATCAAACTGATTTTTTAATTTGCATTTCCCTAATGAATGATGATAAATATCTTCTCATTTGCTTACTTACTATCCTTATATCTTCTTTTATGAAGTGTCTTCAAATTTCTTGCCCAAGTTTCTAATTATTGAATTCTTTTCTTATCGAATTCTGAGAATTCTGCATGTATTCTGAATACGTCTTTTTATCAGATGTTTTCTAAAGATAGAAATTTTAAAAAGAAATTCCTGTTTTCAGTCATTTCCCTATTATTTTTCCTAAATAGGTTGGTGCTGGAGGCGGGTGGCTGTGTGAGTAACCGCCTGTGCCCACAGTGGTCAGGCACCAGAGTTCAGAGCTTGCTGGAGCTTGGCTTCTTGGCAAGTAGCACTGATCCTTCATCTCTGTGCCCTTCTTGTGTTTTCTCTTTTATATCTGGTGGGCAGCAGTTTTTCCCCTTAAATTTTAAGCTCCATGAAAGCAGGAATTATCTTTTTATCTCTATAACATAAGAACAGATTTACATATGACAGGTATGCAGTAAACGCATGTGAACTACCACAGATTTTAAAACTGGTAGTTAATATGCTCTCTAAAAACTCAACTTTGACTTATATTTTCAGCAAGTTGAATTACCATAAACAAAGAATCCTTCATATTAGTGTTACAATGTGTATCAGCGTTTTTAAGAAAAACAAGTGGTTTAAAGTGGGTGTTTTGTTTGCTTTTTTTACTTGGGCTACAATTAAGATTGTAACTCTATGTACTCTAAAGTCACATTATATTAGGGCTGCTCTACTGAGCTGTGTAAACTTGCTTTATCTGTGGAAAAAGGGTATATCAATGGGTCAGATAAAAATGAAGATATTCATAAATCGATTATCCCAATGATTTTGACTTCTCATTTTATGCTGTTGGTTAAATGTGGGTGGGTTCTTTTTCTTAATAACACTGATATCTCAATTTCTCAGGTATGCATACCATTTTAAAGGGCTTAAATCCCAGACACTGAGACATTATTAAAATTAGGAGCCAGTCAAGAATCTACCAGAAAAACTTTAAGCCTAGGCATGCTAGGTAATCTGTAGTTCAATCTAAAAAGCTCTTAAAGCTTCTCCTTTCATAATTCAACACTCCTGACTGTGTACATTAGCTGATTAGTCTGTGTGAGCATGGCCACTCTGAATGAGAGGAGACACAGCTAGATTTGGATCCATGCACAGGGGACCTTTCCTAGAATGATGAACAGCCAGGAGTCAGGTTTCTAAACAGACTCGTTTCCTGAGCCTTTATCATATTCACATAGCAGTCTGCAAATCGAGGGCCCAGGTCTGTCTTCCTCCTAGAAGAGACTGGAGTCCTTGCATTTCTAATCTACCAACGTGTGCAGTTCTTGCACTTTTAATTTATGAGTGTTTAGGGGGGACCTCTCTGACTTGGGAACATATTGGCTTGGTCTAATGCTTGGAGATTATTAAACTTGGAGCTATGCTCCACTATCAAGTCTACAGATCTTTTATTTAGAAGATATGGTGCTCTAAATGCACAAAGAGCTCCCTGTCACCTTCACATTAAAGCCCCTAGTGCCTGGTAAATGGAATTATATAGCTGTCATCTCCTTTCCCCAAAGTTTTAAGAGTACAATGGGCTCATTTTTTCACACTCCATCCCAGCTTCAGAACTAAGAGACCTACTTTGTATTGATTTAAGGTCTCAGAAATAAATAAACCTGCTTCACCGCTGTGATTCACAACAAATTCATGATACACTATTGCATGATATATTTCAAGCTCTTGCTCTGGCTCTCTTTTTCCTCTGGTGAGTGATGGGGGAGGTGGGAGGTAGTAGGGAGCTGCAAAGCTGACAGCCTGATGGTTATTGGAGATGGCTGCTGACTGCAAATCTAAGAGCAGACACTGTTGGAGGAGTATGGGATTTTTTTTTTTTTTTTAAACTGGGGGGCAGGGGTGAGAAGCTAATTCACTTGAGTTTCAGGCTGGGGTTGGGGAAGAAGAAAGATTGAAGGGAGAAGAGAGGGTTGATAGAGTAGCAAGCTTCAAGTCAACACTGATCTGCAAAGACAGAGTTATGAACATGTGTAGAAAGAGAAAAGTGAAGGAAATCCACCATATGAAGGCACAACATATGACTGACTGGAAAATGAAGAAGCTGAGGAAATAGATCTGCTAAGACACCATGCTCACATAACTAAGTGGGCACTTAGCTTGAGTTCAGGGGCAATGCTTCAGTAGAGGAACAAAGTGCAGAGACCCTGTGTGCCACAGAATGTATGAGGTAGAGACATTTCTTCATTCTAATATTCAAGACACCTCAGAATCCTGCAGGTTTACATACTCTGGAGAAAGGGTACAGATATATTGGAGTCCACACAGGAGTGAGCCAGAGGCAGCTCACTAAGATGACAGGGTAATGAATTCTAGCAGTTTAGCTTCTGTTTGTGTAACCCTCAGAGCTTTAGTACCTTTGGTGATTCTTCCAAATCTTGGGCCCAATGAGTTTTAGCTGGTACTCCAAAAGACCTATCATTCCACCATATTATCAGGATCCTAACTTTGGACAAGGCAGGTGATGGAAAAGCAGCAGATAATTGGCCTTAAAGAGTTTTGCATAAGGCTGGGACTGTGGTTCAGCAGTAGTATACTTGCCTTGCATGTGTGAGGCACTGGGTTCGATTCTCAGCACCGTGTATAAATAAATAAAATAAAGATCTATAAACAACTAAGGGAAAAATAGTAAAAAAAAAAAAAAAAGGTTTTGCATAATCCTGTGTAGCGAACCCCTACAGTTCCACAACATATTTCAAAGTAGAACTAAGGGCTGGGAATGCAGCTCAGTGACAGAGTGCTTGCCTAGCATGAGTAAGGGCTGGTACCCACAAAATCCCCAGTACCACAAAAACAAAAAAACACAAAACTAAGTTTTAACTGTTTTTCTTTTAACTTCTACTTAGTTTATACTTTCAACTAGCAAGAATGTCATTTATAACTCTAATCTCTTTTCTAGCTTGAATAGCATTTTCATTTTAACTACTTTAAAAAAATTTTTTTAGTTGTTGATTGACCTTTATTTATTTACTTATATGTAGTGTTAAGAATCAAATCCAGTGCCTCACACATGCTAGGCAACCAACTGAGCCACAACCTTAGCCCTTAACTACATCTGTTTTTAAGACAAGACCAGTTTTGCCGGGTGTGGTGGCAAACACTTGTAATCCCAGTGACTCGGGAGGCTGAGGCAGAAGAATCACAAGTTTGAAGCCAGCCATAGCAACTTAGTGAGGCCCTAAGCAACTTAGTGAGACATTGTCTCAAAATAAAAAAAAAAAATAAAAAGGACTGGGGATGTAATTTAGGGGTAAAATACCCCTGGGTTCAATCCCTAATACAAAAAAAAAAAAAAAAGATAAGACCAGATCAATCTCTGGAGGTGAAAGTACATGGGAGAGACTCTGGTTCCATTCAATTTCCTATAGGTTATGTCATAAAATTAGGGGTTCTTTTTTGATTTTGAACACTATTTTTAGGAGCAATCAGTCTGGCTGTACAGTAAAATAGACTTTGGTCAAATATAAGGAAGAATTTTATATACAAGAAAGGGATAAATTTATTTAAGAAGTCCTGAACTCCTCTGTAGCCAAGTTTTACAAGCATGATAGAATGAATATATAGAATGGTGTCAGAGAAAATTTAAGAAATGGTTGGAAGTTAGACTTTTGAGCATTCTTATGCTCTCCATAATTACAATTCTATCTCCACTTGCATTGTGAACAACATATAGCATTTATTCTTCTGTAATCTGGATTAAAAAAAAAGATAAATTTTAACTTATTATGCTCTGCAGCTTCCACTCCTAATCTCACTAATACGCAACAATCTCACATATAGCTATATGTAACATTGCCAATATATTAACACCATAATATGTACTATCTTTTTTTTTTTTAACTCCCCTCCCTCAATTTATTCTCTGTGCCCCAGCCCAACATGGTTCCCTGGCTATAGATCAATACACACTTCAGAGGAACTAGAAATTAAAGAGAGTTTAAGATTAAGAGATCCTCTCGTCTTCCATTTTAAGGCAGGAAATGTATTATGCTTCCCATTTTACACAGAGAAAACTGACACCTAAACAGACTAAAGCCCAAAATTGCTTACCTAGTAAATGGCAAGGAGGAGATTGATCAAGTTTATTGTTGTTGCTTTTTTTTTTAACCTAAAGATTCTTTAACTTCAAAAAGTTTGAGAACATTTATAATAGGTCATCCAACCTGATAATTCCTGAGTGCATTCAATACCCCAAGCAGAGCCTCCAGAGCTTTCACTTAATCTAGGAGCCGTGAACTGGAACATGTAGGTTCTCCCAAGACTTCAGGCTCTAAGCCATTGCAATGGCCACTGCCACCACTGCCACCACCACCAACACACACACACACACACACACACACACACACACGGCTCTCTTCAAGTCAGATGCAACTTCTACAATGGAGCTATGAACGGCAATGCCACCTTGCAAGATCTCCAAACCAGCACACTCAGGACCAGGCTGCTGGCACATCACCAACACTCACTAACAGAATCAAACATACCCCGTATGGTTTTCTGCTGAATCTGAAGAACATCAAATGAAAAACAAATACAACCTCCAAATGGGGTCAGATTTACCCACATTTTATATATGTGTGTGTGTAGGGGGGGTGGTGATGCTTGAAAACTAAGGATATCTGCTCACTGCAATTCTTTCTGAGAATTCATTCATACTGTTAAAGCATGCTTACTCAGAAGGGAAGTTAAAAGGCCCTCTTTAGAAAGAAGAGTGATCCCATCTGGAGCTACGGGAGTACAGGGACTGTCTATTGCGAAAATAGGTAGTTAGGGACTTTTAAAAATGCAAATTGCTGGACTGATCCTTAGAGTGATTATGGGCTATTGTATCAACAAGTCCTTGGGGACTCTTGTAGAAAGATGACTGACACATATACTACCCTGCATGACAGAACATGGTGCCTCTTACATTAATAGCTTTCCGAAGTGTGTTGATTGTCTTTAGATAACATCTATTGGGAAAGTCAATACATGAATGTACTGCTACAGTGAAGGCTGCCATCTAACATTTTCTTGAAGGAATTTTTGCCTTCAGAGAGAGTCAGTAAGTATATAGAATATTGTGGTTTTTATTTCTTTTCCAGGGCATGGATAATGAAGTCCAATGAGAAAGGACCCTAATGTACCTCAGGGAAGACTACAACAGTGTCAGTGTTTTCCTATATTGACTAATTTAATCTCCACTCTAATCCTTGTAGATAGGTACTATTATTACACCCCCCCTTCCACAATCATTTTATAGTTACTAAACTGCAACCCACAGAGGTTAAGTAAACTGACCAAGATTATACAATTGGTAGGTCACACAGCCAGGAACTAAACCCAGGCAGCCTGGCTGTAGAGTCCAGGCTTTCAACCTCCTTAAGTAACATGAAAGTGACAGCGCTGCCCACCCCACGTGAGAGCTGGGTAAACTCCCCTTCCCTTCTTGAGTCCCTTACATGTGTGGCACAGAGTCAAGGGTGAACACAGGGACTGTACAGTAGAAGCCCCTGGTGTAACAAAAAGGACCCACTCATGGAGTAACTCTGGTACCATCCCTGATAGAGTAAAATGTGACAACTTCATAGTTCATGTTGCACAGCTACATATAAATATGTCCATGGAAGCCAAGAAGGATTGAGAGAGACGTGACTTCCTTGTATTAAGTCTCGAAAGCCAGGTTAGCAGAATTAGACCCCTTAAATGACTAAGAGCCCTAGCCGAATCCAGCACGTAACTTCTTTTTTTCCTGGCAGATTCAGTGAAAACAGAAGCCTGATCTCACTAAAGGGGATGGGATCATAGGATCACATCCCCCTCCGCAAAAAGAGAAGCTTCTGTTTCTCTTTAAAATGTTTACCACAAGGAAGTCACATATCACCTCCTAGCACCCACATCATATCAGTCACTGGCAGAAGCCTTACATTCATAAGCAGTTATTGTCCATAGAATATGCATAAACTGCAAATTCTGATTTCTGTATACAGGGAGTGGGCTCTCAAGAAGTCTGGTGCAATGGCTGAGAGCTAGAAGCTCTAGTTTGTAACTGTGTTCCCTTACAACATAGGACTTTCCAGTCTCATTGCCACCTGACACTATGCTAAACATATAAAATAGAAAGTGAGGAGGTGGAGTGCTACCCTGACTTAAGAGTTTATGACTCTGCAAAGGACCTCATCTCCTTAAGGACCCATCTTATCAATACCCTGAGTACATAGGTTACTGTCTTTGTGAGGCCAGAATGACTCCTTACACACAGGGCAATTTGCCACACCCATCAGTTCTATTCTTTCACTCTGTGAGGCATTCTGAGAACTCCATCACCTGCATATAGTTCTGGAGTTAGAAACCTATGGTCTACTTCCTTGAGAGGCATGAAACAGCAAGCCCTTAGAAACTTCACTCTCACAACACATTTTTTTTCCCTTATGACATTTGGTCAAAAAGAAAATGACCACATTGTCTTCTCGCTGTAGACTTTGTGAACCCTAAGAGCCCTTTCTGCCATAAAACTTAGGGATATTATTCATGTTCTGACTCTGATCTTGTCTCTGTCAGTTCTGTTTTACTCTTCATGTCTATAAAATGGCTCTGATACAACTGGCTTAACCCAGAAGATAACAAGGAATCAGACAAATAGTCTTGATTTTGAGGCTATTATAAAGCTTTGGGAGGCCTCTAATGCCCAGCCACTGCCTTTAGTTTCAATCTCAAATCTGCATGACATCATTCAAGAAAATCCAGAAACTGTACTTTTCCTCCAGTTGGAAATATTCTGGACTTTACAAATAACTACAGGCAACAAAGGAAGACAGATGCAAAAAGAAAATATAAATACTGAAATCACGAAGGGAGAGGGATAAAAATACAAATGTGGGAAGCACTTTCTACTTTTGGAACAAAGGATATAGTGCCCATAAAGAAAACATGTATAGTAAAACTGCTGAGAGTTGGGGGAAAATCCAGGGAACTCTTGCAATATGTATATTTTATGTGTAGATTACTAATAGTGGCTATAAAAAAAAAAAGGAAGAAAGTTTTTAAAAAATAAGTTTTTGAAAGCAAAAGGGAGGACAATGTAAACTGATTAAAACCAGGTCACCTTAATCATGCATGTGCTGAGATGCAATGTAGCCATAAAAGCTTGAAGCACACATGTGATGTACTAAGTTGGGAATGTGTGTCTTTTCAGCTTCATATTAAAGGACCAAACAATTTACATGTTGTTACATTAGGTGAGTATGATATGTGGAGTGTCAATCCTTTCTCTTCAAATCAAATCAGGCTAAGTCAGACCAGTGATGAGGTTGGAGGGTGTGGGGAGGGTTAGGGAAGAGTAGGGAGAAAGAAAGTTTTTTAAAAAATCTCTGCCTCAGCAAAAGTTTTCATTAAAATTTTAGACAAATGATCCCTGTGTCCTTCTCTCTTGCTGCCTGGGGCTCCATGCTATTTCTATGCAAATAACAACCTCGTGGTTTATATCTTATTATTTCCACCGGAGCTGCAGCGACATGACCTGAGACGTGTAAGAGGTGGGATTGGGGGGTGGGGGGGAAATTGGAGAGGAGACAGAAAGAGAAAGAAAGAGAGAGAGGGAGAAAGGGAGAGAGAGATGAAGTGGGTGTTCACTCAAGTGTGAAAAAATATTGTCAGGAGTGAGCGTCAAGAACAAAAAAAATTGCAGGGATAACGTGTTTATTTCAGTCCCCCCACCCTCAGCCTCCCCCCCCCCCTTGCAAACCAGCACCTTTTAAAATTCATTGGGCATCAGGCGATCATGCACAATCCATCTGCTTTCACTTTATCATTTGCATTTCATGCCTCCTGGCTTTTGATGTGCTGATACTTTGATGCAGTCAGGAGACGCGCATTATCATTATTTCAATTTTCAAAGGGGTCAACGGGATCGGCACTTGCACACACAAGATTTTTTTTTCCTACAACCTCTGTGCACTCCCCCCTTCTTATTCTTCACCTCAATGTTTAACATAAAGGATGAAGACTCAAAAAGGTGGGGGTCAAATGTTTACAGTCTGAGACCATATATAAGCTTGCATGCACTGCATACATTTCCACTTTACACAGGTACACACATACTATGAGCAAAATGGTCAAGGCTAAGAAAGGAGCCTCTACAGTATTTCAAACACACAAAGACTTTCTCACACATGGACATTCAGGGAGAAACATAGAGAAAGAGAGGAATCTATAAGCAAGACACAGAAACAAAGAGAGAGAGATCAGCACTTACACAGAAAGGCGTGCACTCAGAGGGACTTGCACACACTCACAGTAAGCGAGACAGATACCTACAGAAAGAAAGGCAAAGAGACTACAAAGACATCAGCACATATGAAAACAGAATATGCACAAGTGGTGAGTCAGAGGAAGCAATCTGAGCATGGTAGCTCCCAAATAGTTTCCTTTTTCATACAAGGTAATAAGCAAAGGGGCTGAATGGACATTCTTAGTGAATCTGCATAAAATCAGTGTCTTCTAACAACATGACTATACTTAAGAGGTGCTGACATGAGACAGTGAAGCAGGCAAAGCAAGATTAGGTAACCTCTACTAGTGATCATTCCCTTCAGCTAAAAATGATCATGTCCTTCTGAAAATGAGCATTGTTTGGTAAGTTACAACAGCAGCTTTACTTGACTTTCCCTTTGCAACAAGGCAAGCATCCCTGCAGGCGAGGAAGAAGATGAATATGTTGAATTTGATCAGAACAATTTAACCAGATTTTATGGGAAAAACAAAACAAAACCTAATACTTTTCTTTAAACCACAACTGGCAATTTTTTAGACCAAAACCAAAACCAAAAATCCCAAAACAAAACCCAACAACTTTTACTTTTTGTAATATTCCTTGTACAAAACATAGAATCTGGGTGTGTGTGTGGGGAGGGGGGACAATGTAATGATATATATTTTAGAGATTAATACTCTTTATGAAAACATCATGGAAATACAGGTGTCATTTGAAAATCCTATCCTCACAGGTAATGGTACCTAAAACTCTCTTCAACATTTATCAATATCTCATCCTAAGAGGGTATCCGAAAGAGCAACTTAAAAAAAAATTTGAGATTCTCAGCACTTTTCCTCACTGCAATAATCTTTAGTAGTGGCAGTTTATAATCTTCATTTCTAGGATAGTCTCCCAAAAGAGGAAGATGGCCAAGTAGGCTATTGTTAGCACTACTCTGCCTTTCCTTGGAGAGAAATGCAAACTCAAAGAATGAGAGTTCATATGACAGCAGAGAACAAGATGATCATATCAAACAATTCTGCTAATTTCTGACATATCCAAAATTTAATTGGACTAATGGAATTATCAACTATTCTAAATGGATATGATAGGACAGGATACTTAGTCCCTATCTTTCCTCTTGAAACTCAGGGCTTGATAAAAGTTCCTGTAAGCCTGATAAACACAATATTCAACATAATTTAGTATGTGTATAAAATCTACAAACTCAATCACCAAACTATGTGAGAGGGGACAGGGGAATGAAATTTCAATGAGGACCAACAAGCCAGGTACAGTGGCACATGCCTGTAATCTATAATCCCAGTTACAAAGTAGGCTGAGCTGGGAGGATCATGAGTTCAAGGCCTGTCTGGGCAATTCAATAATAATTTGTCTAAAAAACCCCCAAAACCAGCACCAATACTTTGTGCTAATTTTATTAAGTACTTTTACTTATGTATTCTCATTTGAGCACTACAACATTACTTTATTTTTGATACTAGGGTCTGAACCGTAGCTTTACCACTAAGTTATATCCCCGGCCCTTCTCACTTTTTATTTTGAGACACAGTCTCAATAAAATGCTGAGGCTGTCCTTGAACTTTTATTCCTCCTGCCTCAGCCTTCTGAGTTGCTGGGATTGCAAATCTTCTCCACCTTGCCCAGCTTCTACTACATTACTTAAAGTTATAAATTATAATTCACCTCCTTTTGTTTTGTATAGCATTAAGGCTTGAAAGTGGGGTGCTCTACCTCTGAGCTACACCGCTAGTCCTTTTTTTTTGAGGCAGGGTATTACTAAGTTGCCAAGACTGGTTTGAAACTTATGATTCTCCTGCCTTAGTCTCCTAAGAAGTTGGGATTACAAGAATGAGCCACCATACTTGGCTTTATAATACCTCTTTGACAGCTAAGAAAGAAAGCTAAGGAGCTAAAAGTTTATATAAGTTGCATGAGAACAACCAGCCCCTCACTATTTCATTATGCATTTTTAGCTCTCAAAAGAAAACAAGTTTTCTATGCCTACAAAGAAGTAAGAACTGCATTGTCCCTTGTATATTCAGATCATCTCAGACAATTTTCACTTTTGCAAGCAGCAGTCTCATCATCCATTTTTTTTTTTTTCTGCCTTTAGAAAAGTCCCTGTGAGCTTGGTTTAAAAATACAAAGTCTTTCTTTGGAAGGAAAGATAAATGTCTACGTTATATCCTTTCCCAGCAACCCATCCACCTATCTTCCCACTCAATATTTACTGAGTACTTACTTTATATACAAGAGAACACCATAAGTGCCCTCTTTTTCTTTTTTAGAGGTTTATCGACAGATTTCTCAAACCATTAGAATTAGATATCCTAAACACCTAGGCCAGTGCCTAGTCCACACTATAGACCTGAAATGGGAACAAATACAACTAGAACTAAAGATAGCTCCATGCATGAGAATAGTTCCCACATGCCTTATTCGTAGTAACATAGGTAAGAAGAAGTAAGGGGCTGTGGGCCAGAACAAAAGCATTCAATTAATTCTGTCTTTCTAGAGACAGACTAGAATGTAAGTTCTTTGGAGCAGAGGTTATACAGTTAGGCTGGAACAATGCTTGAAACACAGTAGCTACTCAAAGTATCTGTTAAATGAAATGAATGAATGAATAAAAAGGCAAGTAAGTCAATGGGTAAGTATAATGGAGGAAGATAGGAAGATACAAACTAAGGAAGTCATGAATAGAATGACCCCTTAATAAAGATGATGATGATGATGATGATGATGATGATATATTTTTTGTGGTACTGCTGGGGATTGCACCCAGGGATACTCTACCACTTTCTTATTTTGAGACACAGTCTCACTAAGTTGCTGAGATTGGCCTCAAACTTGAGATCTTTTTGCCTCAGTCTCCTGAGTAGCTGGGATTATAGGCATGTGCTCAATCAAGGTCTGGAATTTTGAATTCATGATAAGCTTCAAACTTCATATACTCCTCCCAAGCCCTAGAAACTTACTTTGTTGAGGGCACTAGCTCCTGTCAGAATTAAGTGAGAATTCTCAACCTGGATGGTTCTCTGTCCCAGCCGTACAAGATAAGCACCAATCCCAATGGCCCGGCATGTCACCTTAAAAAAGAATAAATTATGCATGTCACATATTTATGTCCTCTCCCAAGCTTTAAGAACTAAGGAAAAGATAAAATGTGTAAAATCCACATGAACAGAAATAAAGATTGCATTTTATGAAGTCTGTTTGACTAATACAAAAAACACACTTTCAATCAAAGAGACAAAATCAATTCAATATTTCAAATATTAGAAACTTTAAGGATCATAGTATCTTGCCCATTTCAGAGATGCCTGGCATCCCCACTACAGGTATGAGCAAAAAAAGTACTATGAAGAGAAGAAATTTAAGTTGTTAAAAGTCTGATAGGATATTTAGAGAAATAAGAACTTAAACTAAAGGCTAAAATAAACCTAGGTTTACTTGGGAAATAATTTATATTATTTCATTAATTTACATTATCCTATATCCTAAGTTCCCATTATTTTGCATAATTAAAATAACATTTGCAAGCAATGCTTTTATCTGGGACTGAATAGTAGTAATGGGGCACAAATAACCTAACTACACAGTGAGTTTTTTAAAAATTTCATATTCTGTGGGGTAGGGTAGCTAAGCTGGAGAGCACTTGTCTATCATTCTGGAGGCCCTGAGTTCAATTCCCAGCACCATAAATAAATAAATAAACTGATTAATTAATTTACATTCTGTGAGGATTTACCAGGCTGATGGTGATGATCTCATCGTAGGCCAATGAGGATTCTCCAGCAATCATTCCAGATCCTCGAAGGTTCTCTGCTCCAAGCCCCTCTTCTTTCCCAATAATATCTGTTATCTTATACCTAGTAGATAAGAGTCATGCCAAAGTTTTAAGGTTAAACATAGTAACACAACTATTAAACAAATATTACCATTAAAAGGCTGCTAAAAGCATATTGAAAATTTATATTTAACATAAGACCTTTATACACTTTCTTTTATATTCTTCATGTGTTTTTCCTTCTTAGCTTGGTCCTTATCTTATTGGAAGCAGTATGGTAGAATATAAAACACAAAATCTGGAATTAAGCAGATAGGTGCAAATTCTTGCTCTGATAGAGTGGTATGCCTCAGGATAATAGTAACTTCTGTAAAATGGGGACAGTAGTACCTATCTCTAAGGGTTGACAACAAGAAAAGGGCTTGACATATGGTGATAATCTCATTAAAGGCCAATGATGACTCTCCAATCATTCCAGAACCTCAAAGGTTCACTGCTGAAAGAACACTCAAAAGCTACAAGATGGCCCTCAGATTTTAAAGCCCTTTCTTTCTTTAAAGCAGGGTCAATGTATATCTCTAACTGTCCTCAAATCAACAATTTTACATAAGAATTAAAAAATTAAGCCAGGCATTATCCCAGCAACTCTGGAGGCTGAGGCAGGAGTATCACAAGTTCAAGACCAGTCTGGGCTACTTAGTGAGACCCTATCTCCAAATTAAAAAAAAAAAATGAAAAGGGCTGGGGATATAGCTCAGTAGAGTACCCTTGGTTTCAATCCCCAGTACCACCACCACCCAAAAAAAAAAAAAAAAAATTCAAATAGAGGGGTATGAGAACGCTTGAGCTACTTTCTCAAATCAAAACTCCTTTTCTTTTCCAAGATAGGGATGCAAGGGAAGACCAAAACAGCATACTCCCACTCCTGCTCATTCTCAAATACCAAGTGCATATGTAAGAGTTCCTGGCTATAGTTCTCCAGGGAGGAAGGCAGAATACAAGCGGAAGTGACATGCTGACCCAGTTGTCCAGAAAGCATCCTATGGATCTACTGGGAGTACTCATCTGTCTTTCTTCCTGGTAGGGGATTAGGAGTGATACTTAATAATGGGAAATGCAACTAATAAAGGAAAGGAAAAATAAAGTTGGAAGTAGAGACGGGCATATGTTATTTACTATTCCACATCTATCCAGAGGCTTGGCAAAATTTTTTAAATTGAAATAATAAATAAATATTCCATAGTGATTCTTAAACTACTTTCCCCCATTGCCATATTCCTCTGCTCTCTTTTTTCTGTCTGCCCTCCATCAATTCTCTTCCTTTGCTCTTGCTGTTCGTCTATGATGCTGCAGCTCTGCTTTCCAGATTTCTATAGTTTTTTATTTTTAGCTACTCCTATTTCAGTAATTCCCCAATTCTTCCTTTTGTTCTTTACCTAGACCTTGGATTCTAGAGTTATATAACAGATGAAGCTAATCTTCCTTAAGAGGCCAATGAACCACATTAATTTGAGGAAGGGGTAATACATTCTTTTTTAAGGTCCACATGCCATATAGTCATCAAGTACTCATGGGCCAGTCAGCCCTTCCTGTGAAGCATATCCTCTCATAAGGCCTGCATATTGCTTCACAAGTATTCATGATGTGATAAGTGGCATCTTCTTCTACTACATTATGAGAAAAAAAGAATATACACTTCCCAGTTTCTGCTCTCTGACCTGAGTCTTCTACCATCTAGGGCTACCATTCTTTAAAGTATTACTAAATTTTAATGTTATAATAAAAAACTTTGTATAGTGTTTTATAATTAACAAAACATTCATATGATTTCTGATCCTCAAAACAGTCCAGTGTGACAGGTAATATCACTGCCATTATTACAGATAATGATGATGATGATGATAATAATAATAATAATAATAATAACAACAACAACCCACAATACTAACAACAACAACAACAACCCACCACTAACACCACCACCAGGATTTTTGATTGATTACTATATGCTCAGCACTGAGCTAAGGGCCTTAGTTTACCTGATCTTCCTTTTTCAGATGAGGAACCCCAGAATAAAGTAATGACTTGTTTTGTAACAAAAGCAATGTATAAAACAAACAGCTTTCATTAGGCATGGAGGCGCACACCTATAATCCCAGTGGCTTGGGAGGCTGAGGCAGGAGGATCACAAGCTCAAAGGCCAGCCTCAGCAACTTAGTGAGGCCCTAAGCAACTCAGTGAGACTCTGTCTCTAAATGAAATACAACAACAACAAAAAAGGGCTGGGGATGTGGCTCAGTGGTTAAGTGTCCCTAGGTTCAATCCCTGGCACCAAAATAAATAAATAAACAAACAAACAAACAGGAAGAAACTGGCCACACTGTGTCCCAAGATGACCAAGGCACTGAAGAATATTTTCAATTTGAGAGAAACATGTGATATTTGTCAGATCCCACATGAATAACTAGCTTTAGGTTGTTCGCGATTTAACACCAAATAGTGCTATATTTCTTTTGACAATGTCCTATCTTTACAAAGCCAGGTTTTTGCAGTTTCTGTGGAAAAAGCAAGCTCTACACAAAAGTCAATGAAGAATAATAAAAGTGAGTGGCTATAGCTAAGCTGACTCTAAGGTTTGAGATATTATACAGACACAAATATCCCATAGTAAGTAAATGGTTTAAAAATGAAGTAATTTTTTCAATTCATATGTATTATTTTATTCAAATTATTATTAAGTTGTTAGGACAGGAACACTTATGAAGTTGTTAGGGTTTAACTAGAAATATTTATTTAACAGAAATATTATGTGTATCTTTTAGATTAGGGGTGATGTGAAAAAATTACTGAGATGCTAAAGGTGCCATGAACCAAGAAAGTTTGGGAACTTCTGGAATAAATTATATGAAAACTATAAACCTTTTGAAAATACACTTGGATAAATGAAAAAAATATACCATGCTTCTTTTTTGGTTAGAGTTAATACTGAGGATGTCAGCCTTCACAAATTAGTGTGTGGACCGAATGCAAGCATCTGAATTAAAATCATTATGGAAAGATTTGGGGAATTAAAAAAAATAATAAAGAAGGAAAAGAGGACTAGGTGTGTAGTTCAGTGGTGGACCAGTGCTTGCCTCTTGTGCATGAGGTACTAGGTTCAATCCCCAGCAAAACACACACACACACACACACACACACACGAGCCTACATTTAAAAGGCAAAACAGATAATATGATTTGAGAAAGTGTTTAGAGTGTGAGGAAATATGTGCCACTAGAATAGTTAAAACAGTATGGCATTAACCCAAGAGTAGACAGAACAAAAAATAAGAACACATGAATTATTCAATAAATAGTATTGGAGCAATTAACATTCTAGAAAATACTTGCAGAGAGATTATAAAAATGTTCAGCTTCACTGGTAATCAAAACTACAAGTTAAAATAACAATTGCTGTTTTTATCCTACTTTATTAATTGACAGTAATCAATGTTGGCAAGGGCAGAGAAAAATTAAAAGAGAGGAAACAGAGGAAACAAGCACTATCACATACTGCTGATTAGGAATTCAGATCTTGGGAGGGCAATCGGAGATTATTTTTAAAAACCCTTAAAGATGGAGATTTTTTATTTTATTTTTTTTAATGTACTAGGGATTAAACCCAGGACCTTGCAAGCACTCTGCCACAGAGCTACATCCCCAGCTCCAAAATGGACTTTATGACCAGTAATTCCATATCTAGAAATTAATCCAAAAAGAAATTGGAGATATTCCTAAATTAATATTAAAAAATGTTCAGCCTAAGGATATAATAGTGAAAAATTTAAAATAGCTTGAATTTTCAAATATGATTTGTTCATTGTGATGAAATACTATGCAACCATGAAATTTCATATTTTCAAATAATATTTTAAGAATGTAAGAAATTTCCCCCAAATAACTTTTTAGTGAAAAGAATTTAAAAGAAACTCCTATTATAATCCCAATTACATAGAAAAAAAGATAGAGATGTAAAATGACAGTAAAAATATAACAAATTCAAAGTTGTGGTCTCAGGGTATGATTGTGTCTACTTTTCATTTTTTTCTTCCTGTTTCCATGTTTCAATTTTTTTAAATGAATAAGTATTGTAAATAACATTTTCAAACCTCAAACAATAACAAGGTCTGTCAGATAGTAAGTGGTAGAGCCAGGATTCAAGCCTAAGACATC